>NC_057798.1:437993855-438152082 GCF_018294505.1 Triticum aestivum
CGGTGATTTTTTGTTAGAACCGGTTGTAGCAAATTCAATCGCCGGTGGTAGCAAAAATCTACTACTGTTGCAGCAAAACGGCGTCATCGTCATCACGAGCAAACACTAGACATCGCGCTTTTTTGTTACATGCCACAACCTGTATCACATTTTGCTACAACCGGCACACCACTCAGCTACAACCGGCGCCGAGTTTTGCTACATCGGATATACAGAAAGTTGCAAGCATTCAGTGCCATCGAGGAAAGCTACAACCGTCTACAGAAAATGCTACAACCTTCGATGAAAAAAAGCTTTAACCGAACGAGAGATGAATTTTTCACCCAGGCGCTGCTCAAAACGAAAAAAGTTTCAATCGTTTACAGAAAAGCTTCCACCGTAAAGGGGAAAAGCTACAACCGTGTCAATTTTTTGCTACTACCGTCTGTGTGTTTTGCTACGTCCATTCATGCGGCCATGGTACTTTTTTGCGACTGAGGTGTGACCGGCGACGACGAGGACGAACATTTTTTGTTGCAACAACCTCGTTTTTGCTACCATTGGCGATGTGTTTTGCTACATCCAATTAACATGTTTGCTACAATGGCGACGCCGATGGATTTTTTTTTTGCTGCAACCGTTGTCTTCATTTGCTACGACTGACACGGAAAATTGCTACCACGAGGCATTTCTGTTTTTTGCTGGAACCAATCATCGGTGAGGCGGAGCTGCATCCATGGCACTCCGACGAGCAGCGGGGGCAGCGAGCGGTCGGGGCGAGCTGAGTCCCGGAGCGCGGGGCGGCCCCGACGGGCGGCCGGGGCGGCGAGCGGACTTGGACGAGTTGAGTCGCGGAGCTGCATCCATGGCGCTCTGACGGGCGGCCGAGGCGGCGAGCGGTCAGCTCCAACCGGCGGCCGGGGCGGCGAGCGGGCGGGGCGAGCTGAGTGCCGGAGCGTGGGGCGGCCGACGAAGACGGGCGGCGAGACGGGGTTCCTTTCCCCGTCCGCGCTCGCGAGAGGAAGACGACGTCCTGGTTGGATAAGGATCCAACGGATCGGAACAGGCCGATCTGACTGCTAGGGTTGGACCGGCCGAAGCCGGTGCGCCGGCGCCTAGCATCGCCCAACACAGAATGGCTATACGCCCAAGATTTACACAGGCACAAACACTAGTGGATTTCACCCTGATGCAAACAATCGGACGGGTCGTGGTGGCCCTGATTTACATGCCGCATCCGGGCCTTGGGGTTTCAGTTCCGAGGTGTCAAAGATTGGTCAACCTACACGGGCGCACCGTGGATACTACTATCCGAGAAGAAGACGCGCTACTGTACGAGCTCGGGTATGAGCCTCAGCAGGAAGGAAATCTCCCGCTGCGAGAAGTTGGGCGTCTTCTTCGCCGGCGCAGCCCTATCCAGTCCCAACCTTCCGGCCTGGCCTTCTTCGGGGCTGGGCTCCGGTGCGACCACGGCCGCGAACTCCGAAACGGCCTCGGCGATCTCCTGCACCAGGTCGACGATCACGCCGTCCACCCCCATCAGGTGCTGCATGTACACCGCCTCCGGCACGTTGCTGCACCAACATCGGATTCAGTATCTTATACTACTACAGTCTACAAGACACAACAGTCTGGTGCAAACTTCGGGTCGCTGGCTTACTTGAGCTGCCCGTAGGTGAGCAGGGAGAGGTCGGACTCCTTGACCCTGGCTACCGCCGACGGGTGCCGGAACACAGCCCTGGCCTCCGACACGATGCCCTGCAGGCCGCCGGCGCGGCACAGCCTGACAGCCTCCTCCAACGAGTTCCGCCTTGCGTCGGCGTGGAGCTGCGTCCCTCCAACCGTCAGGAAGTAAACCTGGTAATCAGATTATTTGCACGGTAACTTTGGAGGGTCAGTCACTGTTTGCGGCCCGAAAATGCCATGCTATCTGAACAAGAACAATGCAAAAACAGCAGTAGGCCGTTGTTACACCTGCAGGGAATTTGATTATCTTGTACACTAATTTCACTTACAGGGTACTGGTCTTGCAATCTTCGCATAAGCTGCGCGGCGTCGGGCTGGAAGCTGGAGAAAATGACGGGCCTGTCCTTGGCATGCTCAAAAACAACCTGAACGAAACAAACAGACCACGGCTGTTAATCGACACGTATCATCAGACCATTACAGAAAGAAAAAATGGTCATTATGCTGCTAGCTTCTTGCCTTGAGGATGGCTTGCAGGACGCCGACGAGCTCCTCCTCCTGGTACACGAGATCGTCGTCAAACTTGAGCTCGACATTGAAGCCGACACGCGTGTCGACGCCCTCAAACGCCTCCCGCAGCGTGCAGAGGGGTTCGTCGGAACGCACGTCCCACCTCAGTATCCTGCCGTCCTTCAGCTTCCGCAGCAATGGCCTCCCGACCTGAATCAAGATGCTAGTCAGATGTCATGGTTGTCCAGAGGGTGCGTGTCGTTGGTCATATGTTTGCAGTTCTCGGTTGTTCTGTTCTGTGTACCTTGTCCTGGTCCTTCTGAGGGCCGTAGGAGAGGAACTCGACCAGTGGAAGATCAGTGACGCGCTTCCCGCAGATTTTGCCCTGGAATTTCGGTCATTGTTTTGTGAGACCTCGCAGTCGCAGCATCGGCCATCGGGATGGTGCATGCTTCTTTTCTTCTTGTGCAGTGAAAAGTTGATCGGAAGTTGAAAACTTACATCTTGTTCGGTGAAGATGAAATTGTCGTGGAAGACGACCGGGCAGCCATCTTTGGTCACCTGAATAACAAAATGGAATGTGACGTTTTAAAGACCGTCGCACTTCACGCTTTTGCAGTTGCAGGAGAAAATGAAACAACCCATATATGTATGTGACGCATCTATAGCTTGCCAGGTCTGTTTGAGCGCAGGAATATCATAAAATAAGTAGTAATAAAAAAACACTGGAGAGGAAAAAAAAAGCTCTCAAAGCTCCACACTAGCTAAAAATAATCCGGATTGAATGGAGTCTCTTTTGTGCTGGACCGAACTAATAAAGGGAATGCACAGGGAATGCACGGTCAAATTAGGAGCCCAACAAATGTTATCCAACTATGTCGCCTAATTTGTAGTGCTGTACACGCTCTTCGCCAGCACCGGGAGACAGGCTGCCCCGACCCGTGCCACCCACCGCCCACCGCCCAAGGAGAGGACCGAGCTGCACATGGCACCGCTCACCAACGCCAGCTCGATCGAGACTTCCGTCGGGGTCGGCTAATGCCGACTTTTTGTCGAAAAAGACCCCTAGCCCAACGGAATTGCCAAAAAAAACCTTCTCCAGATGAAATTGACAAAAAAGACCCCCTCGATCGTGGCGGCAGGCGCGCCAGGCGACACGTGGCACCTGCCGCCACGGTGCCAGGCGGCAGTGCCTGCCGCGAGCCGGCGAGGCAGCAGCCTTCAAGTTACAGTGAGGCAGAACGGAATGGAGGCCGATGGTGGGACCTGCCGCCAGTGGGGGAGGCGGCAGCCTTCAAATTACAGCGAGCAGCGAGGCAGAACGAAATGGAGGCCGATGGTGGGACCTGCCGCCAGTGGGGGAGGCGGCAGCCTTCAAGTTACAGCAAGCAGCGAGGCAGAACGGAACGGAGGCCGATGGTGGGACCGGCCGCCAGTGGGGGAGGCGGCAACACTGTGTCCTGCCGCCTGGGGGCGTGACGGCATGCCTGCTGCTGTCCATTTTCGTTATGGCTAGGTAGGGGTAGTACGCGCAACAAGCCATGGAAGATGCATGCATGCATGGCAGGAAGTGGGATGTGAATCCACGAGTTAGATGGATAGGTACATGGCCGCTCAATTAACCAAATTCGTGCTTACCACTCCACTGGCTAATTGCTTCGGTCTAATTACTCTGGAACCTGGACAGTCAACAACATTTTCCGTGTGTCACACACCTGGGCAAGGATCCAGCAGCGTGTCTGCTCGAAAAACCCATACATAAAAGCAGCGGGGCAGTAGTCACGACGCAGCGATTGGCAGCAGCAGGCACGCACGGGCCTGCCACCACGCCCCCAGGCGGCAGGGCACAGTACCGCCGCCTTCCTCACTGGCGGCAGGTCCCACCACCGGCCTCCGTTCCGTTCCGCCCCGCTGCTTGCTGTTACTCGAAGGCTGCCGCCTCACTGGCTGGCGGCAGGTGCTGCCGCCTGGCACGGTGGCGGCAGGTGCCACGTGTCGCCTGGCGCGCCTGCCGCCACGACCGAGGGGGTCCTTTTTGTCAATTTCATCTGGAGGGGATCTTTTTTAGCAATTTCGTTGGGCAGGGGGTCTTTTTCGACAAAAAATCGGCTAATGCCTAATGGAGTACGTAGTTGCGGCTATAATAATAGTTCACCTGGACGTCGAACTCGACGTAGCCGACGCCGGCGACGCGCGCGGCGTCGTTGAAGGAGCGGACCGAGTTCTCCTTCACCTCGCGCAGCCGCTCGTCCGGGGACGCCAGCGCGTTCATCCCCTTCCCACGGTGGCCGACCACCACCAGCGGCGGCCTCCCCGCGGCAGCCGGCGCCGCCATCATCGACTCGGCGCCTGCACGGCAGCACGGACAAGATATACAATGAGGCTATACATCCACCGACGACGCACGCATGCATTTCAGTCACGCGCACGCACGTACCGTCGATGCACGCGGAGGCGAGATCGAGCTGCGCGGCGATGTCCGGCACGACGGCGGCGCGCACGGCCTTGGGCTGGGCCATGTGCGTACGGCTATAGTACGCCGACAAAGCCGAAGAAAGAGCGTGTCGTCGGCTGGCCGCGGCGACGTGCGACCGCTGACTCGCGCCAACCGGGGATGACCGAGGCGGTTAACGGCAAATATACTTATGGACCCTTGCCTGGCTGTGGATGTGGGAGAGGCGTCGGGGAGGACGCTATATATACACACGCTTTGGCTGTTCGTCCGTGTCTTCGAACGTGCAATAAACGTGAGAATAGAAAGGGGCGGAGGTTAAGCGATAAGATTTACACATCTACGGGACAGGTCGCGTTAGGTTTGGATGTTGGAGGCGAATCGGATCTGACGGGGACGAGCGTCGGAGGTTTATGCCGCGGGATATCCTCTCCCAGTCCCAGGCGACAGGAGGCATGCAGGGCGGGCGAAGCTTCTCCCGCTGACGGCGGCTTTCCTTCAAGTTTTCTAGATGGCGGCCGAACGGACGGCCGAGGGTACCGGGCGCACCCATCGGTGAGTGCAAGATATGTCATTCGTACGTACACTCGGAGCAAAGTGTTACTTTCACGAACGCGCTTTGTACCATTATCCATTTTAAGTAAGGTCGGTACTGAATCAACTTGTAATTGGATAGTTGTAAGGACAGTGGTATCCTTAACCATCAGTGTTCAAGTCCTAAACTTGACGCCGGTGCTTGCATTTTTCTAGTTTATTTTAGATCTTTCACTAATGTACGTTTAGTGGAAGGAGACATCTCCGTTGACTACGAAAACGTTTGTGACAACTTCGCTGATCTTAAGATGATATATCGGCTCCGTCTCTCGAAGATTCTCATAAGGGTAGGGTCTGCGTGCGTGCATTTCATAGGATGTGCCCATGTGTTGCAACCAGAACATAAATATTCTGCTATTTGGCTAGTCCGTGATTTACCAGCATATATTAATTTGATTATGTAAAGGAAATATAAATGTAAATTTGGTAAAAACTTGTCTGGTAACCACTTTATTGGCTTACCACAAAATATATTGGAGATTCTCTTTTTTTTTTACCAACAACATGGCGAGAGGAGAGAAAATGTACATAAGGTAGGAGAGAAAACATTTTCCTTTATCCGATTTTATTTTTTGGCTGCTTCGGTCCCCTCTCACGCATGACATGTGTCCCTTGTGAGCCAGCCGAACGCTTAGGGTGCGTTTGGTTGCAAGGGCGGTCATGAATGGGTTGGGATCGTTCAGAAAATAGACATGTTTGGTTATAAAGCACATGAATGGTTCGAGCCAAAAAAAGAGAATATGCCATGAAGATGCTGAACCGTTCCACCCAACCAAATCGGTCGAATCAAATGGCCACCCTTTGCATGCATGACTATGTGAGCATGACTGATGGTCCCGTCCTAAATAATTAGCTCACCACTTATATTCAGCCAAACACATGAATTGAATGGTTCAATCCCAAAAAAATTGAACAGTCTTAACCCATTCATACGACACCTTCAACCAAACGCATCCAGCCAGTCAGCCTTGTCTTCTTCCCCGACGAATCTCATCCACATCTTTCCCCCTCATGCCTCCTTCTTCACGTGCTTCCCATTGTTCTCACCATCATGCTCCTCCAGCCTCCCTTCGCCGTCAATCACCCCGCTAACGGAGTTCTATGGCCCAACACCACTAATGTTGCAAAAACATGTGTCAGCATTAGCACCATTGCTGCAAAAGGAGAGAGGGTGGTGTCAGCCACCGTCTCTGCACACGTTCGCCGCAACATTCACTACCCTACATGTTGGAGGGTGACACAACAACCACCATGACATCCCTCGCCACGCAACATCATTGTTGTTGTAAATGGGGAGGGATGACGCTGACTAGCGCAACCGTGGGCGGAGCCGATGCCACAAGTTGGTTAAAAGGTTGCGGCTAGCGCTGATATTGCAGCAGCATGTCTCCTAGTCGCCAATGTTGCGAGGACGACATGTTGTCGAAGTCACAGAAGGTGATGTTGCAGAGGCCCGACGCTGCTGCATGGCCAATGCGATTGCTACAAGGGAGGTATGCTTTTGATGCCATGGACCGACGAGGATGCGGCGTCTACGAGTGACTGCCGGGGAGGCAGGGGCAACGGAGCGTGATGTTGTGGTGCTACAGCTAGAAGATGATGAAGTTGTGGTTGTGTTGGTGAGCACGACGTGGAGGACATTGTGTTGACCCATCCAATGGCTATGCATCACGGGATCGGACAACTGGCACAGAAATCAATCGGTTGACAATGGGAGTAACATAACTAGTAACATCACATATATCTGCATAAAATAGATGATGTGGCAAACAATAAATGAAGACAGAGAGGCATGTGGTAACATTAAGGCTGGTCATAGTGGGGAGTAACTTAGACTAGTGTCATATACATGACACTAGTTTAAGTTACTACCTTCATAATGCAAAGTAACATGATAGTAGTGTCATAGATGAGTTCATTTATTAGCTTGTAGACTCATCTTGTCTTGGGAAGCGCTATGTTACAGTACTACCTCCGTCCGGGTTTATTGGTCCTCATTGTATTTCGTGCCAAAATTTGACCATAGATTAAACTAACAAAATGTTCACGGATGTCGCCAAACATTATATTTTTGAAAATTATGTTCAAATACGAATTCAATAAGATAATTTTTCTTGACATGCATTAACATTTTGTTAGTTAAATCTTTAGTCAAAATTTTGCACAAACTACAAAAGGGACCTATAAACCAGGACGGAGGTAGTAACATATTATGTTACCACCTCACATTAAATATTTGCCACATAAGCAAAAAAATTGTTGTAGTGCGCTATGTTACTAGCTAAATTACTCCCACTATGACTAGCCTAACTAGTTACTACTAGTATGAGTAACATCATACATATCAAGGCAAGATAGTCTATAGCCTAATAAATGAACTGTTGCATGTTACCACCCATATGTTACCTTCCACTATAAAGTTGGTAATATAGACTAGTAACATAGACATGTTACTAGTCTAAGTTACTCTCCATTATGGCTAGTCTAAATTGTTTGGAAAGTGAAATGATGCTGACGCAGCATCTAGTGTGTTAAGAGGATCTCACGTGATAGAGTTTTTTGCGCGAGGGGTTGATGTTGACGCAGCGTCTAGTGTGTTTACAGGGTCTCACCTGATGCTTTCTTCAATCCAAAAGAATTAGTAGTAGTATCTTTCTGCAGAGGGCAATAACACTACGGCTACGGCGACGAATCGGAAAGTCGGTGTGTTGTTTATGAAGCGGGTGTGCACAAGCAAATATCAAAGACACCTTTGCCGCCAAGACTGAATCCACAACCGGTTGAAAGTAGATGATGAGCCGTACATTAAAAAAGGACATCACGTTGCTATCAAAACTCAAGAAAGTGCATAGCTGCTATCACGCGCTCATGGCTCTCGCGAGCCCGCCTGCGCCGGCGGCGGCGCCGCCTTGATCTCCCGTCTCCGGCCTCCTCTGCACCTGCCGGACCCAGATCTGGCATCCTCTCCACGCCCTCTCGCAGCTCAGGTGTTTCTCCTCGCGGGTGGCGCCATGGCTGCTCATCCTCGACCTCGGCCCGCATCTGCATCGGCCGCGACGGCGGCGGCCACTCCTGCCGTGCCGAGCGCCGGCTCGCCGCCGCCCACTGCTCCAGCCCCCGCGGCTGCCCTCGCCTCCCGCCGCACCGACCCTCGACCTCGGCCCGCATCTGCGTCAGTCGCGACAGCGGCGACCACTCCTGCGGGGCCGAGCGCCGGCTCCCCGCCGCCCACCGCTCCAGCTCCCACGTCTGCTCTCGCCGCGGCCGCCCTCGCCTCCCGCCGCTCCGGCCCAGCCGTCCAAGGGCGAAGGGTGGCACATTCGCTCCTCGAGAAGGAGGCGATGACATCGGTTTCGACAAAGACCTCCGCTCCTGCTACAGCCTCCGTCCTTCCACCGTCGTCTCCGGGAGCACTCGTCTCCGACTCGTCCCCGACAGCGCCCGTCTCTGACGCGTCCCCGACAGTGGCCCGTCTCCATCTGGAGCTCGACTCACCTCTGCTCCAGTGCGCACCATGTCCTTCAGATATGGCAACCGTGGCCTTAGACATGGGGCGGCCTGTGTCTTGGGCTACCCTCGCTGACGAGGATGTTGAGGATGAGGAAGAGGAGTTGGCCCCGTTGACACCACGGCGGCCACAAGCTCTGTCTCAGCAGCTCCGCCGACTGAACCCTGTGTGATGCAGGAGACGGAGGCGAGTGAAGGATGGCAAGAGGTGATGCCTCTGTTGGGGAACGTTGCAGAAAAATAAAATTTTCCTACGGTTTCACCAAGATCCATCTATGAGTTCATCTAGCAACGAGTGATTAGATGCATCTACATACCTTGTAGATCGCGAGCGGAAGCGTTCAAAGAACGGGGATGATGTAGTCGAACACGACGTGATCCAAATCACCGGAGATCCTAGCACCGAACGGACGGCACCTCCGCGTTCAACACACGTACGGAACAGCCACGTCTCCTCCTTCTTGATCCAGCAAGGGGGAAGGAGAGGTTGAGGGAGATGGCACCAGCAGCAGCACGACGGCGTGGTGTTGATGGAGCTGCAGTACTCCGGCAGGGCTACGCCAAGCACTATGGAGGAGGAGGAGGTGTTGGAGAGGGAGAAGGAGGCAACCAAAGGCCAAGGTATGAAGTCCCTCCTTTCCCCCACTATATATAGGAGGGCCAAGGGGGGTGGGCCGGCCCTAGGAGATCCAATCTCCTAGGGGGGCGGCGGCCAAGGGGGGTTTCCCTCCCCCCCAAGGCACCTAGGAGGTGACTTCCCCTCCTAGGACTCTTCCCCCCTCAAACCCTAGGCGCATGGGCCTATGTGGGGCTGGTACCCTTGGCCCATGTAGGCCAAGGCGCACCCCCTACAGCCCATGTGGCCCCCCGGGACAGGTGGACCCACCCGGTGGACCCCCGGGACCCTTCCGGTGGTCCCGGTACAATACCGATAACCCCGAAACTTGTCCCGATGCCCGAAACAGGACTTCCCACATATAAATCTTTATCTCCGGACCATTCCGGAACTCCTCGTGACGTCCGGGATCTCATCCGGGACTTCTAACAACATTCGGGTTACTGCATATACATATCCCTACAACCCTAGCGTCACTGAACCTTAAGTGTGTAGACCCTACGGGTTCGGGAGACATGTAGACATGACCGAGATCGCTCTCCGGTCAATAACCAACAGCGGGATCTGGATACCCATGTTGGCTCCCACATGCTCCACGATGATCTCATCGGATGAACCACGATGTCGAGGATTTAATCAACCCCGTATGCAATTCCCTTTGTCAATCGATATGTTACTTGCCCGAGATCCGATCGTCGGTATCCCAATACCTCGTTCAATCTCGTTACCGGCAAGTCACTTTACTCGTACCGTAATGCATGATCCCGTGACCAGACACTTGGTCACTTTGAGCTCATTATGATGATGCATTACCGAGTGGGCCCAGTGGTATCTCTCCGTCATACGGAGTGACAAATCCCAGTCTCGATCCGTGTCAACCCAACAGACACTTTCGGAGATACCTATAATGCACCTTTATAGTCACCCAGTTACGTTGTGACGTTTGATACACCCAAAGCACTCCTACGGTATCCGGGAGTTACACGATCTCATGGTCAAAAGAAAAGATACTTGACATTAGAAAAGCTCTAGCAAACGAACTACACGATCTCACGCTATGCTTAGGATTGGGTCTTGTCCATCACATCATTATCCTAATGATGTGATCCCGTTATCAATGACATCCAATGTCCATAGCCAGGAAACCATGACTATCTATTGATCAACGAGCTAGTCAACTAGAGGCTTACTAGGGACATGTTGGTGTCTGTTATTCACACATGTATTACGATTTCCGGATAATACAATTATAGCATGAATAAAGACAATTATCATGAACAAAGAAATATAATAATAATGCTTTTATTATTGCCTCTAGGGCATATTTCCAACAGTCTCCCACTTGCACTAGAGTCAATAATCTAGTTACATTGTGATGAATCGAACACCCATGGAATTCTGGTGTTGATCATGTTTTGCTCTAGGGAGAGGTTTTGTCAACGGATCCGCTACATTCAGGTCCGTATGTACTTTACAAATCTCTATGTCTCCATCTTGAACATTTTCACGAATGGAGTTGAAGCGACGCTTGATGTGCCTTGTCTTCTTGTGAAACCTGGGCTCCTTGGCAAGTGCAATAGCTCCAGTGTTGTCACAGAAGAGCTTGATCGGCCCCGACGCATTGGGTATGACTCATAGGTCGGTGATGAACTCCTTCATCCAAATTGCTTCATGTGCTGCCTCCGAGGCTGCCATGTACTCCGCTTCACATGTAGATCCCGCCACGACGCTCTGCTTGCAACTGCACCAGCTTACTGCCCCACCATTCAAAATATACACGTATCCGGTTTGTGACTTAGAGTCATCCAGATCTGTGTCGAAGCTAGCGTCGACGTAACCCTTTACGACGAGCTCTTCGTCACCTTCATAGACGAGAAACATTTCCTTAGTCCTTTTCAGGTACTTCAGGATATTCTTGACCGCTGTCCAGTGTTCCTTGCCGGGATTACTTTGGTACCTTCCTACCAAACTTACGGCAAGGTTTACATCAGGTCTGGTACACAGCATGGCATACATAATAGAACCTATGGCTGAGGCATAGGGGATGACACTCATCTCTTCTATATCTTCTGCCGTGGTCGGACATTGAGCTGAGCTCAATTTCACACCTTGCAAAACAGGCAAGAACCCTTTCTTGGACTGATCCATTTTGAACTTCTTCAAAATCTTATCAAGATATGTGCTTTGTGAAAGACCTATGAGGCGTCTCGATCTATCCCTATAGATCTTGATGCCTAATATATAAGCAGCTTCTCCAAGGTCCTTCATTGAAAAACTCTTATTCAAGTAGGCCTTAATGCTGTCCAAAAGTTCTATATCATTTCCCATCAAAAATATGTCATCTACATATAGTATGAGAAATGCTATAGAGCTCCCACTCACTTTCTTGTAAACACAGGCTTCTCCATAAGTCTGTGTAAACCCAAACGCTTTGATCATCTCATCAAAACGAATGTTCCAACTCCGAGATACTTGCACCTGCCCATAAATCGAGCTTTGGAGCCTGCACACCTTGTCAGCATTTTTAGGATCGACAAAACCTTCCGGCTGCATCATATACAATTCTTCCTTAAGGAAACCATTAAGGAATGCCGTTTTGACGTCCATTTGCCAAATTTCATAATCATAAAATGCGGCAATTGCTAACATGATTCGGATGGACTTCAGCTTCGCTACCGGTGAGAAAGTCTCATCGTAGTCAACCCTTGAACTTGTCGATAACCCTTAGCGACAAGCCGAGCTTTATAGATGGTCACATTACCATCCGCGCCTGTCTTCTTCTTAAAGATCCATTTATTTTCTATGGCTCGCCGTTCTACGGGCAAGTCAGTCAAAGTCCATACTTCGTTTTCATACATGGATCCTATCTCGGATTTCATGGCTTCTAGCCATTTGTCGGAATCCGAGCCCGCCATCGCTTCTTCATAGTTCGAAGGTTCACTGTTGTCTAACAACATGGTTTCCAAGACAGGGTTGCCGTACCACTCTGGTGTGGAACGTGTCCTTGTGGACCTTCGAATTTCAGTAGGAGCTTGATCAGAAGTATCTTGATCATTATCATTAACTTCCTCTCTAGCCGGTGCAGGCACCTCAGGAACATTTTCTTGAGTTGTGCCATTTTCCGGTTCAGGAGGTAATACTTCATCAAGCTCTACTTTCCTCCCACTTACTTCTTTCGAGAGAAACTCTTTCTCCAGAAAGGACCCATTCTTGGCAACAAAGATCTTGCCTTCGGATCTGAGGTAGAAGATATACCCAACAGTTTCTTTAGGGTATCCTATGAAGACGCATTTTTCCGATTTGGGTTCGAGCTTTTCAGGTTGAAGTTTCCTGACATAAGCATCGCATCCCCAAACTTTTAGAAACAACAACATAGGTTTCTTTCCAAACCACAATTCATACGGTGTCGTCTCAACGGATTTCGACGGTGCCCTATTTAAAGTGAATGCGGCAGTCTCTAAAGTATAGCCCCAAAAAGATAGTGGTAAATCGGCAAGAGACATCATAGATCGTACCATATCTAATAGAGTGCGATTACGATATTCGGACACACCATTACGCTGAGGTGTTCCAGGCGGCGTGAGTTGTGAAACTATTCCACATTTTCTTAAGTGTGTACCAAACTCGTGACTCAAGTATTCTCCTCCACGATCTGATCGTAGAAACTTGATTTTCCTGTCACGTTGATTCTCAACTTCACTCTGAAATTCCTTGAACTTTTCAAAGGTTTCAGACTTGTGTTTCATTAAGTAGACATACTCATATCTACTCAAGTCATCAGTGAGGGTGAGAACATAACGATAGCCACCGTGAGCCTCAACACTCATTGGACCGCACACATCAGTATGTATGATTTCCAATAAGTTGGTTGCTTGCTCCATTGTTCCTGAGAATGGAGTCTTGGTCATTTTACCCATGAGGCATGGTTCGCACGTGTCAAATGATTCGTAATCAAGAGACTCTAAAAGTCCATCAGCATGGAGCTTCTTCATGCGTTTGACACCTATGTGACCAAGGCGGCAGTGCCACAAGTATGTGGGACTATCACTATCAATCTTACATCTTTTGGTACTTACACTATGAATATGTGTAGCATTACGCTCGAGATTCATAAAGAATAAACCATTCACCATCGGAGCATGACCATAAAACATATCTCTCATATAAATAGAACAACCATTATTCTCGGATTTAAATGAGTAGCCATCTCGAATTAAACGAGATCCTGATACAATGTTCATGCTCAAACTTGGCACAAAATAACAATTATTGAGGTTCAAAACTAATCCCGTAGGTAAATGTAGAGGTAGCGTGCCGACGGCGATCACATCGACCTTGGAACCATTCCCGACGCGCATCGTCACCTTGTCCTTCGCCAGTCTCCGTTTATTCCGCAGCTCCTGCTGTGTGTTACAAATATGAGCAACGGCACCGGTATCAAATACCCAGGAGTCACTACGATTACTGGTAAGGTACACATCAATTACATGTATATCAAATATACCTTTGGTTTTGCCGGCCTTCTTGTCCGCTAAGTATTTGGGGCAGTTCCGCTTCCAGTGACCACTTTCCTTGCAATAAAAGCACTCAGTCTCGGGCTTGGGTCCATTCTTTGGCTTCTTCCCGGCAGCTTGCTTGCTGGGCGCGGCAACTACCTTGCCGTCCTTCTTGAAGTTCTTTTTACCCTTGCCCTTCTT
The DNA here is from genome assembly GCF_018294505.1 of Triticum aestivum. NCBI lineage: Eukaryota > Viridiplantae > Streptophyta > Magnoliopsida > Poales > Poaceae > Triticum > Triticum aestivum. The sequence goes on from NC_057798.1 coordinate 438,007,897, forward strand.
GAACTTAGTGGTTTTATTGACCATCAACACTTGATGTTCCTTCTTGACTTCTACCTCTGTTGATTTCAGCATAGCAAATACTTCAGGAATGGTCTTTTCCATCCCCTGCATATTGAAGTTCATCACAAAGCTCTTGTAGCTTGGTGGAAGCGACTGGAGGATTCTGTCAATGACCGCATCATTCGGGAGATTAACTCCCAGCTGAGTCAAGCGGTTATGTAACCCAGACATAGTGAGTATGTGCTCACTGACAGAACTATTTTCCTCCATCTTACAGCTGAAGAATTTGTCGGAGACTTCATATCTCTCGACCCGGGCATGAGCTTGGAAAACCATTTTCAGCTCTTCGAACATCTCATATGCTCCATGTCTCTCAAAACGCTTTTGGAGCCCCGGCTCTAAGCTGTAAAGCATGCCGCACTGAACGAGGGAGTAGTCATCGGAACGTGCCTGCCAAGCGTTCATAACGTCTTGTTCTGCAGGGAGGACAAGTGCGTCACCCAGCGGTGCTTGTAGGACATAATCTTTCTTGGCAGCTATGAGGATGATCCTTAGGTTCCGGACCCAGTCCGTATAGTTGCTGCCATCGTCTTTCAGCTTGGTTTTCTCTAGGAACGCGTTGAAGTTGAGGACTACGTTGGCCATTTGATCTACAAGACATATTGTAAAATATTTAGACTAAGTTCATGACAATTAAGTTCATCTAATCAAATTATAATGAACTCCCACTCAGATTTGACATCCCTTTGGTCATCTATGTGTTACACGATCCGAGTCGACTAGGCCGTGTCCGATCATCATGTGAGACGGACTAGTCATCGTCGGTGAACATTCTCATGTTGATCGTATCTTCCATATGACTCGTGTTCGACCTTTCGGTCTCCGTGTTCCGAGGCCATGTCTGTACATGCTGGGCTCGTCAAGTTAACCCTAAGTGTTTTCGCTGTGTAAAACTGTCTTACACCCGTTGTATGTGAACGTAAGGATCTATCACACCCGATCATCACGTGGTGCTTCGAAACGACGAACTTTAGCAACGGTGCACAGTTAGGGGAGAACACTTCTTGAAATTGTTGTAAGGGATCATCTTATTTACTACCGCCGTCCTAAGTAAACAAGATGCATAAAACATAATAAACATCACATGCAATTATATAAAGTAGTGACATGATATGGCCAATATCATATAGCTCCTTTGATCTTCATCTTCGGGGCTCCATGATCATCTTGTCACTGGCATGACACCATGATCTCCATCATCATGATCTCCATCATCGTGTCTTCATGAAGTTGTCACGCCAACGACTACTTCTACTTCTATGACTAACGCGTTTAGTAATAAAGTAAAGTAGTTTACATGGCGTTCTTCAATGACACGCAGGTCATACAAAAAATAAAGACAACTCCTATGGCTCCTGCCGGTTGTCATACTCATCGACATGCAAGTCGTGATTCCTATTACAATAGCATGAACATCTCATACATGACATATAGATCATTCATCATTCATCACAACTTTGGCCATATCATATCACAAAGCACTTGCTGCAAAAACAAGTTAGACGTTCTCTAATTGTTGTTGCAAGTTTTACGTGGCTGAAGTAGGGTTCTAGAAAGAACGTTTTCTTACCTACGTGAAAGCCACAACGTGATTTGTCAACTTCTATTTACCCTTCATAAGGACCCCTTTCATCGAATCCGCTTCAACTAAAGTAGGAGAGACAGACACCCGCCAGCCACCTTATGCAACTAGTGCATGTTAGTCGGTGGAACCGGTCTCACGTAAGCGTACGTGTAAGGTTGGTCCAGGCCGCTTCATCCCACAATACCGCTGAAGCAAGATAAGACTAGTAGCGGCAAGAAAGTTGACAAATCTACGCCCACAACAAATTATGTTCTACTCGTGCAAGAAGAACTACGCATAAACCTGGCTCTGATACCACTGTTGGGGAACGTTGCAGAAAACAAAAATTTTCCTACGGTTTCACCAAAATCCATCTATGAGTTCATCTAGCAACGAGTGATTAGATGCATCTACATACCTTGTAGATCGCGAGCGGAAGCGTTCAAAGAACGGGGATGATGTAGTCGAACACGACGTGATCCAAATCACCGGAGATCCTAGCACCGAACGGACGGCACCTCCGCGTTCAACACACGTACGGAACATCCACGTCTCCTCCTTCTTGATCCAGCAAGGGGGAAGAAGAGGTTGAGGGAGATGGCACCAGCAGCAGCACGACGGCGTGGTGTTGATGGAGCTGCAGTACTCCGGCAGGGCTACGCCAAGCACTATGGAGGAGGAGGAGGTGTTGGAGAGGGAGAAGGAGGCAACCAAAGGCCAAGGTATGAAGTCCCTCCTTTCCCCCACTATATATAGGAGGGCCAAGGGGGGTGGGCCGGCCCTAGGAGATCCAATCTCCTAGGGGGCGGCGGCCAAGGGGGGTTTCCCTCCCCCCCAAGGCACCTAGGAGGTGCCTTCCCCTCCTAGGACTCTTCCCCCCTCAAACCCTAGGCGCATGGGCCTATGTGGGGCTGGTGCCCTTGGCCCATGTAGGCCAAGGCGCACCCCCTACAGCCCATGTGGCCCCCCGGGACAGGTGGACCCACCCGGTGGACCCCCGGGACCCTTCCGGTGGTCCCGGTACAATACCGATAACCCCGAAACTTGTCCCGATGCCCGAAACAGGACTTCCCATATATAAATCTTTACCTCTGGACCATTCCGAAACTCCTCGTGACATCCGGGATCTCATCCGGGACTTCGAACAACATTCGGGTTACTGCATATACATATCCCTACAACCCTAGCGTCACTGAACCTTAAGTGTGTAGACCCTACGGGTTCGGGAGACATGTAGACATGACCGAGATCGCTCTCCGGTCAATAACCAACAGCGGGATCTGGATACCCATGTTGGCTCCCACATGCTCCACGATGATCTCATCGGATGAACCACGATGTCGAGGATTTAATCAACCCCGTATGCAATTCCCTTTGTCAATCGATATGTTACTTGCCCGAGATCCGATCGTCGGTATCCCAATACCTCGTTCAATCTCGTTACCGGCAAGTCACTTTACTCGTACCGTAATGCATGATCCCGTGACCAGACACTTGGTCACTTTGAGCTCATTATGATGATGCATTACCGAGTGGGCCCAGTGGTATCTCTCCGTCATACGGAGTGACAAATCCCAGTCTCGATCCGTGTCAACCCAACAGACACTTTCGGAGATACCTATAATGCACCTTTATAGTCACCCAGTTACGTTGTGACGTTTGATACACCCAAAGCACTCCTACGGTATCCGGGAGTTACACGATCTCATGGTCAAAAGAAAAGATACTTGACATTAGAAAAGCTCTAGCAAACGAACTACACGATCTCACGCTATGCTTAGGATTGGGTCTTGTCCATCACATCATTATCCTAATGATGTGATCCCGTTATCAATGACATCCAATGTCCATAGCCAGGAAACCATGACTATCTATTGATCAACGAGCTAGTCAACTAGAGGCTTACTAGGGACATGTTGGTGTCTGTTATTCACACATGTATTACGATTTCCGGATAATACAATTATAGCATGAATAAAGACAATTATCATGAACAAAGAAATATAATAATAATGCTTTTATTATTGCCTCTAGGGCATATTTCCAACAGTCTCCCACTTGCACTAGAGTCAATAATCCAGTTACATTGTGATGAATCGAACACCCATGGAATTCTGGTGTTGATCATGTTTTGCTCTAGGGAGAGGTTTAGTCAACGGATCCGCTACATTCAGGTCCGTATGTACTTTACAAATCTCTATGTCTCCATCTTGAACATTTTCACGAATGGAGTTGAAGCGACGCTTGATGTGCCTTGTCTTCTTGTGAAACCTAGGCTCCTTGGCAAGTGCAATAGCTCCAGTGTTGTCACAGAAGAGCTTGATCGGCCCCGACGCATTGGGTATGACTCCTAGGTCGGTGATGAACTCCTTCATCCAAATTGCTTCATGTGCTGCCTCCGAGGCTGCCATGTACTCTGCTTCACATGTAGATCCCGCCACGACGCTCTGCTTGCAACTGCACCAGCTTACTGCCCCACCATTCAAAATATACACGTATCCGGTTTGTGACTTAGAGTCATCCAGATCTGTGTCGAAGCTAGCGTCGACGTAACCCTTTACGACGAGCTCTTCGTCACCTTCATAGACGAGAAACATTTCCTTAGTCCTTTTCAGGTACTTCAGGATATTCTTGACCGCTGTCCAGTGTTCCTTGCCGGGATTACTTTGGTACCTTCCTACCAAACTTACGGCAAGGTTTACATCAGGTCTGGTACACAGCATGACATACATAATAGAACCTATGGCTGAGGCATAGGGGATGACACTCATCTCTTCTATATCTTCTGCCGTGGTCGGACATTGAGCTGAGCTCAATTTCACACCTTGCAAAACAGGCAAGAACCCTTTCTTGGACTGATCCATTTTGAACTTCTTCAAAATCTTATCAAGATATGTGCTTTGTGAAAGACCTATGAGGCGTCTCGATCTATCCCTATAGATCTTGATGCCTAATATATAAGCAGCTTCTCCAAGGTCCTTCATTGAAAAACTCTTATTCAAGTAGGCCTTAATGCTGTCCAAAAGTTCTATATCATTTCCCATCAAAAATATGTCATCTACATATAGTATGAGAAATGCTATAGAGCTCCCACTCACTTTCTTGTAAACACAGGCTTCTCCATAAGTCTGTGTAAACCCAAACGCTTTGATCATCTCATCAAAACGAATGTTCCAACTCCGAGATACTTGCACCTGCCCATAAATTGAGCGTTGGAGCCTGCACACCTTGTCAGCATTTTTAGGATCGACAAAACCTTCCGGCTGCATCATATACAATTCTTCCTTAAGGAAACCATTAAGGAATGCCGTTTTGACGTCCATTTGCCAAATTTCATAATCATAAAATGCGGCAATTGCTAACATGCTTCGGACGGACTTCAGCTTCGCTACCGGTGAGAAAGTCTCATCGTAGTCAACCCCTTGAACTTGTCGATAACCCTTAGCGACAAGCCGAGCTTTATAGATGGTCACATTACCATCCGCGTCTGTCTTCTTCTTAAAGATCCATTTATTTTCTATGGCTCGCCGTTCTACGGGCAACTCAGTCAAAGTCCATACTTCGTTTTCATACATGGATCCTATCTCGGATTTCATGGCTTCTAGCCATTTGTCGGAATCCGAGCCCGCCATCGCTTCTTCATAGTTCGAAGGTTCACTGTTGTCTAACAACATGATTTCCAAGACAGGGTTGCCGTACCACTCTGGTGTGGAACGTGTCCTTGTGGACCTTCGAATTTCAGTAGGAGCTTGATCAGAAGTATCTTGATCATTATCATTAACTTCCTCTCTAGCCGGTGCAGGCACCTCAGGAACATTTTCTTGAGTTGTGCCATTTTCCGGTTCAGGAGGTAATACTTCATCAAGCTCTACTTTCCTCCCACTTACTTCTTTCGAGAGAAACTCTTTCTCCAGAAAGGACCCATTCTTGGCAACAAAGATCTTGCCTTCGGATCTGAGGTAGAAGATATACCCAAAAGTTTCTTTAGGGTATCCTATGAAGACGCATTTTTCCGATTTGGGTTTGAGCTTTTCAGGTTGAAGTTTCCTGACATAAGCATCGCATCCCCAAACTTTTAGAAACGACAGCTTAGGTTTCTTTCCAAACCACAATTCATACGGTGTCGTCTCAACGGATTTCGACGGTGCCCTATTTAAAGTGAATGCGGCAGTCTCTAAAGCATAGCCCCAAAAAGATAATGGTAAATCGGCAAGAGACATCATAGATCGTACCATATCTAATAGAGTGCGATTACGATATTCGGACACACCATTACGCTGAGGTGTTCCAGGCGGCGTGAGTTGTGAAACTATTCCACATTTTCTTAAGTGTGTACCAAACTCGTGACTCAAGTATTCTCCTCCACGATCTGATCGTAGAAACTTGATTTTCCTGTCACGTTGATTCTCAACTTCACTCTGAAATTCCTTGAACTTTTCAAAGGTTTCAGACTTGTGTTTCATTAAGTAGACATACTCATATCTACTCAAGTCATCAGTGAGGGTGAGAACATAACGATAGCCACCGTGAGCCTCAACACTCATTGGACCGCACACATCAGTATGTATGATTTCCAATAAGTTGGTTGCTTGCTCCATTGTTCCTGAGAATGGAGTCTTGGTCATTTTACCCATGAGGCATGGTTCGCACGTGTCAAATGATTCGTAATCAAGAGACTCTAAAAGTCCATCAGCATGGAGCTTCTTCATGCGTTTGACACCTATGTGACCAAGGCGGCAGTGCCACAAGTATGTGGGACTATCACTATCAATCTTACATCTTTTGGTACTTACACTATGAATATGTGTAGCATTACGCTCGAGATTCATAAAGAATAAACCATTCACCATCGGAGCATGACCATAAAACATATCTCTCATATAAATAGAACAACCATTATTCTCGGATTTAAATGAGTAGCCATCTCGAATTAAACGAGATCCTGATACAATGTTCATGCTCAAACTTGGCACAAAATAACAATTATTGAGGTTCAAAACTAATCCCGTAGGTAAATGTAGAGGTAGCGTGCCGACGGCGATCACATCGACCTTGGAACCATTCCCGACGCGCATCGTCACCTTGTCCTTCGCCAGTCTCCGTTTATTCCGCAGCTCCTGCTGTGTGTTACAAATATGAGCAACGGCACCGGTATCAAATACCCAGGAGTCACTACGATTACTGGTAAGGTACACATCAATTACATGTATATCAAATATACCTTTGGTTTTGCCGGCCTTCTTGTCCGCTAAGTATTTGGGGCAGTTCCGCTTCCAGTGACCACTTTCCTTGCAATAAAAGCACTCAGTCTCGGGCTTGGGTCCATTCTTTGGCTTCTTCCCGGCAGCTTGCTTGCTGGGCGCGGCAACTACCTTGCCGTCCTTCTTGAAGTTCTTTTTACCCTTGCCCTTCTTGAACTTAGTGGTTTTATTGACCATCAACACTTGATGTTCCTTCTTGACTTCTACCTCTGCTGATTTCAGCATAGCAAATACTTCAGGAATGGTCTTTTCCATCCCCTGCATATTGAAGTTCATCACAAAGCTCTTGTAGCTTGGTGGAAGCGACTGGAGGATTCTGTCAATGACCGCATCATCCGGGAGATTAACTCCCAGCTGAGTCAAGCGGTTATGTAACCCAGACATAGTGAGTATGTGCTCACTGACAGAACTATTTTCCTCCATCTTACAGCTGAAGAATTTGTCGGAGACTTCATATCTCTCGACCCGGGCATGAGCTTGGAAAACCATTTTCAGCTCTTCGAACATCTCATATGCTCCATGTCTCTCAAAACGCTTTTGGAGCCCCGGCTCTAAGCTGTAAAGCATGCCGCACTGAACGAGGGAGTAGTCATTGGAACGTGCCTGCCAAGCGTTCATAACGTCTTGTTCTGCAGGGAGGACAGGTGCGTCACCCAGCGGTGCTTGTAGGACATAATCTTTCTTGGCAGCTATGAGGATGATCCTTAGGTTCCGGACCCAGTCCGTATAGTTGCTGCCATCGTCTTTCAGCTTGGTTTTCTCTAGGAACGCGTTGAAGTTGAGGACTACGTTGGCCATTTGATCTACAAGACATATTGTAAAATATTTAGACTAAGTTCATGACAATACCGATAACCCCGAAACTTGTCCCGATGCCCGAAACAGGACTTCCCATATATAAATCTTTACCTCCGGACCATTCCGGAACTCCTCGTGACGTCCGGGATCTCATCCGGGACTTCGAACAACATTCGGGTTACTGCATATACATATCCCTACAACCCTAGCGTCACTGAACCTTAAGTGTGTAGACCCTACGGGTTCGGGAGACATGTAGACATGACCGAGATCGCTCTCCGGTCAATAACCAACAGCGGGATCTGGATACCCATGTTGGCTCCCACATGCTCCACAATGATCTAATCGGATGAACCACGATGTCGAGGATTTAATCAACCCCGTATGCAATTCCCTTTGTCAATCGATATGTTACTTGCCCGAGATCCGATCGTCGGTATCCCAATACCTCGTTCAATCTCGTTACCGGCAAGTCACTTTACTCGTACCGTAATGCATGATCCCGTGACCAGACACTTGGTCACTTTGAGCTCATTATGATGATGCATTACCGAGTGGGCCCAGTGGTATCTCTCCGTCATACGGAGTGACAAATCCCAGTCTCGATCCGTGTCAACCCAACAGACACTTTCGGAGATACCTGTAATGCACCTTTATAGTCACCCAGTTACGTTGTGACGTTTGATACACCCAAAGCACTCCTACGGTATCCGGGAGTTACACGATCTCATGGTCAAAGGAAAAGATACTTGACATTAGAAAAGCTCTAGCAAACGAACTACACGATCTCACGCTATGCTTAGGATTGGGTCTTGTCCATCACATCATTATCCTAATGATGTGATCCCGTTATCAATGACATCCAATGTCCATAGCCAGGAAACCATGACTATCTATTGATCAACGAGCTAGTCAACTAGAGGCTTACTAGGGACATGTTGGTGTCTGTTATTCACACATGTATTACGATTTCCGGATAATACAATTATAGCATGAATAAAGACAATTATCATGAACAAAGAAATATAATAATAATGCCTTTATTATTGCCTCTAGGGCATATTTCCAACAGCCTCGGCGCGGTCGGTGCTGTCCGGCCTCACCAACTCTGGCATTGCCCCCTCGTCCCATTCCGGCTTGGCTCTTTGGTAGGTGTTGCAGATGTCTTGTTCCTGGGCATCGTGGGGCTGATTGCAGAGATCCCTTGAGGTGCTCCCGCTGTTTGGAGAATGGCCACTGGGCGCGTGGGTGTCGCAATGCTTGGCGTCCATTCAGCTCTCTTGCATGCATTGCCATGCCGCCACGGTCTCGCCTTGGCAATGAGCATTGCGCAACTCTAGCTTCTTGTGAGGGTCCGATGAAATCCCAGCTCCCCTCCAAGGTGCTTCACCGCAGGTCCTGGGCATCGGTCGTTTCCACTCACGATGAGTCGGGAACCCCATCCGATGTACTGCTCCGGTCCACTATAGCAGCGCAGGCGGAGCTCCTGGTGCGCGTTGGGAGCTTTCTGGAGCGAGCAGAGGCTGCTCTGGGAAAGCTCTCTCTTGTCCCGGCTGTGTTGCAATCCGCTCCTACGCCACGTCCTCCCAGTGAGGTTGATGTTGGTGGCTCAGTGGAGAGCAGTGTTGCAGAGCTCTATGGTTGTTTCTCCCCTAGAGCTGTGGACAACTCGTCACCTTCGCCTGCCTTGCCCACTGTGTTGTCTACCGCTGAGGGCGGGACCATTGCCGTGGTTGTGCCTCCGGTGCTGCAGGTGATGCCCGAGCTTCAAGTGGTATGTGCGAGCTCTGATTTGCCTCTATCAATGGAGCAAACGATGGTGGACACGCAAGCAACCACGAGTGAGGGACATGATTCAACTGTGACATGTGAGCAGAGTGAGGTGAGCTCGCTTGGGCGCTCACATGTAATTTTGGCACCCGTTCCACCGCCGCCGACGGATACTTCGAATGCTCTCTTTGCAAAAGAGCTTTGTGACTTGCTCGCTAGTGTGGAGGCTATTATTCCTGGAACTGGAAGGGCAATTGCCTGCCTCCTGACAGGATCGACTTACAAGGGCAAATGCAAGAAGGCGAGCGATTGCCCTCGGACCGGTTTAGTGCAGGAGAAGTCACTAAGGTGCAAAAGCAAGAAGAGTGGCGTCATAGGTAAGGTGCCGCGGCTGCTTAGTGGATGATTCTCGGTCCCTCGGCTCATCCTCGCGACTGGCCGTCCTCACGGGTTGGGTCGTCATTGTGGTTTTGGTGTGGTCCACTATCTTTTGTTGGGATGTTCTTGTTGGGTTCAATCGTGGTGTACAAGCGTCAGGAGCTATGTTTGTAGTATGTTGGGAGGGTTTGGTGGGTTGCAGGTGTACTCATGGGGTCTCATGATTGGTGAGTAGTCCAATTATAGTATGATTGTATTGGTTTTAGCCCGGTTTTCCGTAAATTAACTGGGCAATTCTCTTCTTCTTAATTAATCGATGAGGCAATTCTTTTGCCTCCGTTTCGAAAAAAAAAGAAGGACATCACTAGGCATCAGACTACAGATGTTTTGCATCTATCAGACTAGTCAAATACCATAGGATTGGGTTTGTCCCCAGCGTACGATGAGGCCTAGTTAAAGGAGCATCCGACTAGTTAGTATGAATAATTGTGATTTATTTCCATAACTACTACCTTAAATTATGGCTAATTCAATGCAAGATTTCATCCGCTGTTGGCCTAGACGTTAGGCGGTTTGCTTCCTTATTTAGCAACTTCGTTTCCTGAATTTTCTAAAATTGCTTCCAAACAATATTTTCCCTTAAAAATAAAATTGCTCAAAAGTGAGGTTTCTCAGCCATGAGGACATGTACAATTTTTTCCCAATCTGATGCTTTATTTTCTTTGGAGCAATATAGATTTATTTCATCGTGAATTAAACGTGCTTCCACCTACCGATGGATTTGCGTCGATGGACAAAATCAATGTTCTGCAGTTTAAAATAATTTTGTTTCTTACACAATAGAAAATTTTGCTTCGAAACATCAAAATCTCGTTTCCAGCAAATAGATAATTGCTTCTACGAAAATTAGACCTTCACTACAAAAAATAACCATCATCATATGTACATATGTTTCAAGCACATTAGGACGCGTATTGAAAAAAAATAAAATGTCCACAATTTGCATCCATTGATTGAAAGTAATGCTTCCAAAAACAAAATGTGCTTCCTAACCCATGTTCCCCGCTATGCTCCATCCAACCCTGTCCGACCTAGTCTATTTCTCCCACAAAGATGTGGGTGTCAACGTCGGCAAGCGTCGACGCCATTGACGGGCCTACGATCTTGGCCTGTGACCACCGAGGGTGTGCCAGGTAGCTTCCAAACAGATCTCACGTTGTGCACCTGCCTTGTATCAACCATCATGTGTTATTCGCAGTGTCGGTAGGCATGTTCTTCTGTTGTTGTTGACCCTGCAAAAAGTTAAAAACAAATGAGTTGTTTGGCTTGAATTCAGACACAACGCCTACAAAACATTACGAAGCATGCGAAGGAAGCAAGTTGAACACAACATAGAAGCGCGTCTATGAAACATACGAAGCAATCTATACGCCGTGAAGAACTACAACTATATTATGTATGAAGCGAATTGTATGCCGGGAAGAAGCACAAGTATGATATGTACAAAGCATGGAAATTTGAAAGCATATACCCGTACAATCTCAAAGTTGTATTGCATGGACACAACGAATACAGAATACTGTGAGAAAACTCAGCCAAAAGGGACGCATGCTTATTCTCATGGTTTTGATCCTCCGGCCATCTAGTGATCCTCTGGCTGCATGGTTTGGCAACAACACCAGCGGCCACCCGGTTGGAGATGGCCACGGCCCCGCGTACGGAGGGGTGGCGCTCCAACGAGGTGGACGGGAAGGAAGTGGTCCTGCTACTCGTGGAGAGGAGGATGCACGCGCGTGCGAGGCCATGGGAGAAGGGGATCTAGGCGGTGGGAGCAAGGTGGAAGAGCCTACGATTGGCAGCGATTGGAATTAGGAGGGATACGGGGAGAGTGATTAGGGAGATGTTAATGGCGGGGTTTGTGGGTGGTTTGTTTGTGGACGTGGTCACGTGGGGATTTTTTCTTTTCTTTTTTTGAACATATAATAGGGCCACAATCTATGACCGTCCGATCCCAACTGATTCGAGGGCAGTCCATTGGTCTGGCGTTGGTCTGTTATCAGTCTATGGATAGGAAGTGTTTTCCTTAAGGTAATGGTGCATCCTCCATCTCCAACTAACCTAAGGCAGATCCTAATAGTAGGATACTAGGATAGCTCCACAGCAACCTGTGCCTCTTCTACTCCGCTTAGTCCGCTAGCTAGGACATCGATGAACTAAAAGCACACCTTGATTTCCCAACAGGGATTAAGAAATAAAAACGTTATGTGCATGCACGCCTTAGCCAATCAATTGCAGAGCTCCAAAAAAAAGATACTGCTACTGCATGCGCTACTCTTGTTAGAATAAATCCGAGGCACTCAATCGATCATTCGAGGACCAAGCAATCACACGAGCACGACACCGAGATTTGCTAACGAGGTTCACCGATATGGCTACATCCCCGGGGCTTGACTATGGGCGCTCCTCCCCATGACACCGCCACAATACCGCACCAGGTCGCCCTGCTCGCCGGCACATGCCGCCGGCTTCCCCCGCGTTCCTGTGTTATTATGTTGACATAGCTTACATCGTGTGTCTAGCCCCGCTATATATGAGAGGCCTAGGATACAAGTGTCCTACTAAGACACGACTCCATATCCTATCTAAACACAATACAACCACAAGTCCAACTGTAACCTACCTTGTACATAATATTCGACACAACTCCAACAAACTTCACCTTGACGAATATTCTCCACCACCTTGAATTCGTCAATGCATCAAACTTCCATGTACATTGGACTTGAGCTTATCCCATGAGCACGACTGCTACTCCAAAGACTCCATATGACTCCACCTGCAACTTGTAGTCTCTTCTTTTCTTGACCACAGTCAACACTCGAGCAAAATTAAGTTCCTTCTTACTCTAATTTGTGCTCCCAACTTCCAGAGTATCAGTCCAACATCATCACACACTGATCACTGACCTACGTAAAAATGAACTCACATATTGGGTGTCACACACAAGAGTTACCTGACTCAACATCACCGCTCCTTTCTTTACCGCCTGTCTGAGACTTGAAGGAATTTCACCATTGCTTATAGTCACCCTGAGTTAAATTCGCAGTTGTCTCACCACATGTATGACCACCAGAGCCCTGGCCCGTCTCCATGTCCCGCACGCACCGCACGCACCACACGCCTCGCTGCTATTACCACGTCGAGCCTCTGCTGTCCCGGTCGAGTCTCAAGGGTCGTGAAACCACACCACTCAACCCCCACTGCAGAGTACCATCGATCATCATCGACTGATGATGAGTTTCATGCTTCCATCAGACCACTGGGCTCCAGTCTGAACTGCATGTCACTTGCTTTTTCCCGCCTGCTGAATAGGCTTCAACCCCGCCGAGTTACGCTGTAGCCCCTCAATCCAGCTCCACCTTCAACATGACACCATGGTAGATGATCAGTCCACCCCTGCGCCTCATCGACTTCAAGCTCCGTGTATACACCACCTTGAATCAATAATGCGCCGTAGTCTTGTCAAATCCGCCACTAGTAGAAAAGGGGGCAATGGTCCAGGCCAGATCAGCCCATTAGTCCCGGTTCAATCCAGAACCGGGACCAATGGGGGCATTGGACCCGGTTCGTGAGCCCCGGGGGCCGGTCGGGCCACGTGGGCCATTGGTCCCGGTTCGACTGGACCTATTGGTCCCGGTTGGTGGAACGACCCGGGACCAATGGTCCACCCCTGCAGACCTTTATGTTGGTAGATGAGAACTATGTATGTACTTTGGTTTTAATGTGATGATGAACTTCTATTAATTTGGTCACTTAATTATCTATTCATGATGTTCTGTAATGATTTTGACACACTTAATTATATATAATGCACGCAGATGAACCGGCAATGGATGTACGGTTCAAGACACACCTCCGAGTACATTAAGGGCGTGCATGATTTTCTCGAAGTGGCTGAGGCAAACAAGCAGAATGGTTTTATGTGTTGTCCATGCCTTATATGTGGGAATACGAAGTCTTACTCTGACCGGAAAATCCTTCACACCCACCTGCTTTACAAGGGTTTCATGCCACACTATAATGTTTGGACGAGGCACGGAGAAATAGGGGTTATGATGGAAGACAACAAAGAAGAAGAGTACGATGACAACTATGTGCCCCCTGAATACGGTGATGCTACTGAACATCAAGAGGAACCAGACGATGTGCACGATGATGCTGCAACGGGCGAAGCTGCTGAAGATCAAGAGAAACCAGACGATGTGCCCGACGATGATGATCTCCGCCGGGTCATTGTCGATGCAAGGACGCAATGCGAAAGTCAAAAGGAGAAGCTGAAGTTCAATCACATGTTAGAGGACCACAAAAAAGGGTTGTACCCCAATTGCGAAGATGGCAACACAAAGCTCGGTACCGTACTGGAATTGTTGCACTGGAAGCCAGAGAATGTTGTGCCTGACAAAGGATTTGAGAAGCTACTGAAAATATTGAAGAAGCTTTCAAAGGATAACGAATTGCCCGACAGTACATACGCAGCAAAGAAGGTCGTATGCCCTCTCGGATTGGAGGTGCAGAAGATACATGCATGCCCTAATGACTGCATCCTCTACCGCGCTGCGTACAAGGATCTGAACGCATGCCCGGTATGCGGTGCATTACGGTATAAGATCAGACGAGATGACCCTGGTGATGTTGACGGCGAGCCCCCCAGGAAGTGGGTTCCTGTGAAGATGATGTGGTATGCTCCTATAATACCACGGTTGAAACGTCTGTTCAGAAACGGAGAGCATGCCAAGTTGATGTGATGGCACAGTGAGGATCGTAAGAAAGACGGGAAGTTGAGAGCACCCGCTGATGGGTCGCAGTGAAGAAAAATCGAGAGAAAGTACTGGGATGAGTTTGCAAGTGACCCAAGGAACGTATGGTTTGCTTTAAGCGCGGATGGCATTAATCCTTTCGGGGAGCAGAGCAGCAATCACAGCACCTGGCCCGTGACTCTATGTATGTATAACCTTCCTCCTTGGATGTGCATGAAGCGGAAGTTCATTATGATGCCAGTTCTCATCCAAGGCCCTAAGCAACCCGGCAATGACATTGATGTGTACCTAAGGCCATTAGTTGAAGAATTTTTACAGCTGTGGAATGGAAATGGTGTACGTACGTGGGATGAGCACAAACAGGAGGAATTTCACCTAAAGGCCTTGCTGTTCATGACCATCAACGATTGGCCCGCTCTTAGTAACCTTTCAGGACAGACAAACAAGGGATACCACACATGCACACACTGTTTACTTAACACCGATAGTATATACCTGGGAAGCTGCAGGAAGAATGTGTACCTGGGCCATCGTCGATTTCTTCCGACCAACTATCAATGCTGAAAGAAAGGCAAGCATTTCAACGGCGAGGCAGATCACCGGAAGAAGCCCGGCATGCGTACCGGTGATCATGTACTTGCTCTGGTCAATGATTTACACGTAATCTTTGAAAAGGGTCCCGGCGGACTAGCTATTCCGAGTGACGCTGGGGGACACGCACCCATGTGGAAGAAGAAATCTATATTTTGGGACCTACCCTACTGGAAAGACCTAGAGGTCCGCTCTTCGATCGACATGATGCACGTGACGAAGAACCTTTGCGTGAACCTGCTAGGCTTCTTGGGCGTGTATGGGAAGACAAAAGATACAGCTGAGGCACGGTAGGACCTGCAACGTTTGCACGAAAAAGACGGCATGCCTCCAAAGCAGTATGAAGGTCCTGCCAGCTATGCTCTTACCAAAGAAGAGAAGGAAATCTTCTTTGAATGCCTGCTTAGTTTGAAGGTCCCGACTGGCTTCTTGTCGAATATAAAAGGAATAATAAATATGGCAGAGAAAAAGTTTCAGAACCTAAAGTCTCATGACTGCCACGTGATTGTGACGCAACTGCTTCCGGTTGCATTGAGGGGGCTTCTACCGAAAAACGTCCGATTAGCCATTGTGAAGCTATGTGCATTCCTCAATGCAATCTCTCAGAAGGTGATCGATCCAGAAATCATACCAAGGCTAAGGAGTGATGTGGTGCAATGTCTTGTAAGTTTCGAGCTGGTGTTCCCACCATCCTTCTTCAATATCATGACGCACGTCCTAGTTCATCTAGTTGACGAGATTGTCATTCTGGGCCCCGTATTTCTACACAATATGTACCCGAGAGGTTCATGGGAGTCCTAAAGAAATATGTCCGTAACCGCGCTAGGCCAGAAGGAAGCATCTTCATGGGCCATCAAACAGAGGATGTCATCGGGTTTTGTGTTGACTTCATTCCTGGCCTTAAGAAGATAGGTCTCCCTCAATCGCGGTATGAGGGAAGACTGACTGGAAAAGGCACGCTTGGAAGGGACTCAATAATATGCAGAGACGGATATTCTTGGTCTCAAGCACACTACACAGTTCTACAAAACTCTACCTTGGTGACCCCGTATGTCGATGAACACAAGAACAGTCTGCGCTCCAAACACCCGGAGCAGTGCGACGACTGGATTACATGTGAACACATCAGGACTTTCAACAGTTGGTTGGAAGCACGTCTCAGAGGTGACAACACTGTTTGTAATGAGCTGTACTTGTTGTCCAGGGGACCATCTTCGACTGTTATGATTTGGAAAGGATACGAGATAAATGGGAATACATTTTACACGATTGACCAAGATCAAAAGAGCACCAACCAAAATAGCGGTGTCCGCTTTGATGCAACAACCGAGAGGGGAAAGGACACATATTATGGTTACATAGTGGACATATGGGAACTTGACTACGGACATGATTTTAAGGTCCCTTTGTTTAAGTGCAAATGGGTCAATCTGTTAGGAGGCGGGGTACAGGTAGACCCACAGTACAGAATGACAACAGTGGATCTGAAAAATCTTGGGTACACTGACGAACCGTTCGTCCTAGCCAATGATGTGGCACAGGTTATCTATGTGAAGGACATGTCTACCAGACCGAGAAAAAGAAAAGATAAGGAAGCGAATACATCATACGATGAGCCAAAGCGCCACATAGTTCTTTCAGGAAAAAGGGACATCGTGGGAGTGGAGGGCAAGACAGACATGTCTGAAGATTATGAAAAGTTTCATGAAATTCCTCCCTTCAAAGTCAAGGTTGACCCCAGCTTCCTGATAAACGATGAAGATTATCCATGGTTACGGTGCAATAAGCAAATGACACAAGCGAAGAAAAAGTGAAGACTTTCTCCCGCAACTATTATGATGATACCATGCCAACTTTATAACAGACGAGTATGATATCATTGTCCGTTTTGTACATGCACATGCTATGTGGGTGAATTTATGATACCATGCCAACTTTCAACTTTTTCAGAGTTCATTTGAAATGCTTTAATGTCTTATGGTTCGGCCCTCGTAATAATTAAAAATAGCAACAATAAGTATTTTGTTGTAAGTAGAAACAAAATAAAATAAATAAAGCAAGAAAGAAAAAAAACAAAAAAAGTGTTTTCAAATTTGAAAACTAATGGCACTAACAGAAAGTTTATAATTTTTCTAAAACTAAAAGCAAAAAGAATTAAAAAATAAAGCAAAAAACAAAATAAAATAAATAATGCAGAAAATAAAACAAAAAAACTGCAAAATAATTAAAAATAGTAACAATAAGTATTTTGTTGTAAGTAGAAACAAAATAAAATAAATAAAGCAAGAAAGAAAACAAAAAAACAAAAAAAGTGTTTTCAAATTTGAAAACTAATGGCACTAATAGGAAGTTTATAATTTTCCTAAAACTAAAAGCAAAAAGAATTAAAAAATAAAGCAAAAAACAAAAGAAAATAAATAATGCAGAAAACAAAACAAAAAAACTGGAAAAGAAATAAAAATAGCAACAATAAATAAAGAAAACAAAAAAACAAAAATGCCTCCTACTGGGGCCCCACGGTCTGAATACGACTAGAAACCCTACCATGGGCCAGGATTCAGGCCCGCAGTAGGCCCAGTAGGCCCATCAGGCAATTCAGTAGCAAATAGGCTCGCAAGCCTACGGTGGAGAGGAGCTCGAGAGGGGTGCGGTAGTGGGGCTTATAAATCACTGTGCGCCCCTCTCAACTAGCAAGGTGGGACTAAACTTTGGCCCCGACACGGGCAGCACAGGGTCCTTTGGTCCCGGTTGGTGGCACCAACCGGAACTAAAGGGGGGGCATTAGTCCCGGTTGGTGCCACCAATCGGGACCAAAGATCGCCGCTTCCCGCCCTTTGGGCTGCTGAAAAGAGGCCCATTGGTCCCAGTTGGTGGCACCAACCGAGACTAAAGGGGACATTAGTCCCAGTTGGTTTTACGAACCGGGACCAATTCTCTTCATATATAACTAGCACTTAGCAGATTCTCCAAAATCCATCCCTTTCTTCTCCGCCCGACGCCCGCTGCTCTGCCTCGTCGCCGTCGTCGCCGAGCCGTCAGGCTGCTCCACCTCGTCGTCGCCGCCGCCTCCGACGCCGTCAGGCTGCTCCACCTCATCGTCGTCGCCGCCTCCGACGCCGTAGTCAGGATAGTCCTCCTCACCGTCGCCGCCGCCCTCGACGCCATCTGCCCCGACGCCGGCGTCGCTCCCCGCGCCCCGACGCCGGCCGCCATGCCCCGCCACCCCCCTGTGAGCACCTGCCTCGCGCCCCTGCCTTGCCTGCTCCTGCACCCTTGCCCCGCCCCGTCGGCGCCTCGCTCCTGCATCTGTTTTTTTATTAGTTTATTTTTTTCATATATATATATATATATATATATATATAATATGTGTATGTATGTGGCCATATGTTTTTGTTCATATGTTGCTACATGTTTTTTTTATTTTTATTAGTTTATTTTTTTGTTCATATGTGATGTATATGTGTATGTGGCTATAATGTATATGTGTATGTGATGTATATGTATATGTGTATGTGTATATGTATATGTGTATGTGGCTAGAATTTGCTAAATATATATGTTAAAAATGTTATTTTGTTCATAGAAAGTTTTTTGTTCATATATAGAAAGTTACAATTTTAGAAAAGTTTTATATATGCAAAAGTTACAATTTTAGAAAAAGATGGATAAGAAAGAAGAAAATAAGAAAGTGGAAAGAAAGAAGAAGAGGAGAGGAAAAGAAGAGAAGAAATAAATAAGAAGAAGAAAAAAGAAGAAAAAGAAGAGGAGAAGAAGAAAGGAATAAAGGAGAAGAAGAAAAAATAGATTTCTATTTTTTCTTCTTCTCCTCTATTCCTTTCTTCTTCTCCTCTTTTTTTCTTCTTTTTTTTTCTTCTTCTTCTTCCTTCTTCCTTCTTCCTTCTTCCTCTTTTCTTCTTCTTCGCCGTCAGGCTGCTCGCCTTCGCCCTCGCCGCCGCCCCCTGTGAGCACAGCCTGCTCCCATGCCCCTCCCGTCCTGCGTGCCTGCGCGGCCACCACACCGCCGCCCCTGCCCGATACCCCCTCCCCGATAACATTATTTTCCGAATAGAGGAGAAAGAAGAAACTTCAACACGAGGGGGGGTACCGATACCCCCTCCCCGATAACATTATTTTCCCATGTATATGTATGTCGCGTCGTTGTCGATATAACCCCCTCGAGATAACTTCGACATGAGGGGCGGTCGATATATATACCCCCTCTCGACTGTGATAACCTACAAGGCAGCACCCCCCTCGGCCCTCTCGCTCGACCAAAACTCTCGAGGCCACCCAAATTTACCAAGTTAAAAGAGCGTTGCCGTCGAGGCCACCCCAAACCCTTGAAGTGTTGTGTCGAGGCGACCCCAAACCCTAGAAAAGCAGCGTCGAGGCCACTAACATGATTCCTTATTGTGATTAGCTAGCTAGTTCTACGTTTGCCACTAATATATATATATATATATATATATATATATATATATATATATATATATATATCCATCTGTACCATGTTTGAATAATAATTGACATGTTGTAAATATTTGCAGAAACTATGGAGCATTCCCGAGACGAAGAAACATAAGTGATGTTGGGGGACATAATCGCACAAGGAAGTGATGAAGTTGCGTCATTTCTCCTCGACACCAATGGTCAGGAAGGACTGGGTGAAGAAGAGGGCTATGTTCATGATGGCTTCGGCCCATTAATGCCGGTACAAGAAGAGGGCTATGTTCATGATGGCTCCGATGACACAATGGAGGTATAAGAAGGAGACCGTGCTGACTGCTCCGGTGACCGAACCGAGTCCGGCCAGGTATATATATTTTAGTTAATTAAGCCCGCGCTGACTAGTTAATTGATGCATCCATTATTTTGGTATATGTACACATATTAATTACTCTCGTCTTTCTTCCTTTTAATTTCTAGCCCTCCAGATCGAGCACAACTTCGGTAAGGAGACGAGGCCCGAAGAAAAAGTTGAGCTCGGATGAAAAGTTTGAGATCATAGAAATCGCACCCGACGGCGAACCGATTGAACCCATCCGGACAAAGCGCGCATTTTCTGCTCAGTGCGGGGTTCTTGTTAGGGACAAGATCCCGATCAGCATCCAGCAATGGTATAAGCCTAAGGAGGAAGACCCTGAGGTGTCTTATGTCAATGATATGCAGAAAGAAGATCTTTGGACTCAGCTGAAGGCAAATTTCACCCTACCGCCAGAGGAGGATCCGGAGAAGCCAGTTAAAGAGCAATTAATTAAGTCTTGTGCTCTTAAGAAGATGGCAACCCTATTCAGGAGGTGGAGGAAAGAGCTGAACAAGTTTGTCGACAAAGAAAAGACACCAGAATTCATCGGCAAATATGAGAAGATCAAAGATCACTGGCCCGCATTTGTGGCCCACAAGACATCGGAAAAGAGTAAGAAGATGTCGGCGACAAACAAGCTAAATGCTGCGAAGAAGAAGCTTCACCATCGCACGGGTTCAGGTGGCTACCTCAAAGCCCGGCCTAAGTGGTCCAAGGCTGAGAATGATCTGCTTGAAAAAGGGATCGAACCAGAGACAATGTACTGGCCAGACCGCTGCCGGACTTGGTTCTTCGGGGATGGCGGAACCTTGGACCCTGTATCAGGGAAGTGCCATTGGACGGACGAGCAACTGAAAATACCAGTCAAGCACCTTCGGCACTATATCGATGCAGCGCAGCGAGGGACGTTCGTTCCAGACAGGGAGAAGGACGAGCTCACAATGGCCCTCGGGAATCCTGAGCACCCTGGACGGACACGAGGCATGCCAGGCTCCATTCCGTGGAAGGTTGGTTTTCCGGACGCAGGGGGTTACAAAACCCACGAGAGGAGGAAGAAACTAGAGCAGGGCCAACTGCAGGCACTGCACGAATGGGTAATAGGGCTAGAGGAACGAGAAGAGGAATGAGAAGAGGAACAAGAAGCAGCAGATCGCAGCAAACGACCTGTCGAAGCTTCCCCCGAAGCTACCCCGCCATCTCAGCGGAGAAGCAGCGTGGCTTTCACCGAGCTGCTTCAGCCGGAGCTTGTCTTGACGGCTCCTGCCAGCTATCCCGTGGATGCTATCACGGAGTCTCAAAATTGCCACATTATGGCGTGATGGATGAATTTGAAGGTCAAGGCGGCTGTTGGCTTTGTTTATCCTACTGGACCCGGAGCAACTTATCACTGCCGGGCAATTCCAGAAGGATATGCTAAGGTGATGGTGGATGAAATAACGGAAGGATTTGAGGACCTCCTGCTTGACCACCCTACCGATGAAGGGGAGACTAAGCTGGGTTCTGCTCTGAAGACTCCATGCCTATGACGGAAGGAGCTCATCAACCTTCCGAACTGGACGCCTCCGCCTCCTCCTCCTCCTCCGGCGAGTCAGGGCACTCCGCCTCCTCCACCGCCTCCTCCACCGCCTCCTCCTCCGACGAGTGACGATCAGGGCACGCGTGGCGGCACTCCGCCTCCTTCTCCGGCGTGTGGCGGCACTCCGCCTCCTTCTCCGCCTGCGCCGACGCTCCCGAGAAGCCAGCAGCCTCCTCCTTCTCCGCCTCGCCAGCAAGGGCGAAAGAGACCCGCCGCCGCCCCGGCTGCTCCAGCGCGTCGTAGTCCTTCTCCTCCGCCTCGTAAGCAAGCACGAAAGAAGACAGACACCGCAGCCGCTTCGTCTGCTCCGGCGTCTAGCAACACAACCAGAGGCGGGAGGCAATACAGATACGGTCCACCTCTCAAGCCTCTAGAGAAGTTACCATACGAGAGGACCGAGGAGGAAAACGATACGATCGTGCGGACCCACGTGAAGGAGTTCTTTGAAGGGGTGAAAGCAAAGAGACATCCACCTCCGGAGGAGAAGGTAGATCCGGTGAAAGCAAAGCGCACTCTCGATGCCCTGAGGAAACCGGCAAAGTCTCCGCCGAGAACCAACTATGAGCGCATTACTGAACAGACATATCTCCAAGCGGAGCGGTCGGGAAGTACTGTCAGACATCAAAGGTCAAGAGAACGAGCAGCTGCGAAAAAAATTGACCAGCTCGGCGAACAAGCAAACCAATCGTGCCCCCCGCTCAATGTGTCTAGCGGCGATATCGTCGCTAATGCTCCAGGGATGGTGGCCGGTTATGGCAATCTACAAGATTACCTGCCTGACGATGCACTTCCTGATTTCATGGAGGTGGACGAACACAGATATGAGTACGGGAAGCCTCTCGTCAAAGATGAAAAATCTCTTACAACGATGATGCGAAGATTCCATACTTGGTACATGAAAACCTGCAGAGAGTCTGGGGGGACGAATAGTTTGTATCTGAACATTAAAGAGGAGCACGACCTCGTTGGAACTGATCTGTTGTGTGTTCCATTTGAGGAGTTCTTCGCGGTCTTCGATCAAAAGGCCCTCGATAAATTAACGGTCTTTTGCTACTGCCTGTAAGTACTATTTCTGTCATTAAGTCTTTATATATAGCTCGGCTCTTTCATTGCATGTATTTATAATTAATTATTCTCAATATATTATGCAGATTGAAGATCGTCGAGTGCAAAAAACAAGAATTTTATGATATTGGGTTCATTAACACAAATATCATAGATGAATTTCTAGTTAAAAAGCACGAAAACGAGGCCAAGGACAACTTGCTACGATCGTTGATCAAAAATCAAAACAAAGATACCATACTCTTTCCTTACAACGGCAAGTGAGTGTTACTGTCGTGTGCATATTTGGTTTCCCTTATTACTCGAGCGAGGTTATAGTAATGTAATTGATGAGTTATGCATGCGTGCGCAGGTACCACTATGTTCTTCTGGAGATTAAGCTTGAGCGGGGACTAGTAACCGTCTTAGACTCGAGACGGAAAGATCCTGAAACCTATGCGGACATGACTGAAATGCTCAACAAGTAAGTTCAATCGATCATTATCGCACCATATCGACAACTTTTTGTTCATTTCCTGATATCTCAAGTAATAATAATTATTTTTCTTTGTCTTGCAGGGTTTGGAAACAGTTCACCGCAGAAGCTCCGGGACTGCCGAAGGAGCTGCGATATACATACCGAAAGTAAGTACTACTGGCTAGCTAGTTGCGCGCATCTCCCGTTGATTCTATAGCTATATATACTTTCATCAATGCCATTTATAATGCTTCATTATCAGTTTGATTGACCTCTATTTCTCGTAAAGTGCTTGTGGCAAGAACAAGGGAATGATTTCTGTGGATACTACGTGTGCGAGTTCATCCACAACGCGACTTTGAAAAACAAGCGGGCTACTCTCAAAGACAATATGAAGTGCGTAAGCAATAATATTCACAATTTCATTTTATTACACCATCATTTCTGTTGAGTTTCATTCATATATATGTATTAATTAACCCCCTTCTTCAAATTAGACGTGGCAGATGCGGAATGAACTTCTAGAACCAGATCGCATGAAAGCAATTCAAGAGGAATTGGCGGGATTCTTTCTTGACCACGTCATCAATAAAGCCGGAGAATACCATGTGGAAGTTGATTTCAATTGCTAGGGGATTGTAATTAAGAGATCATACATATTGACCATGTATGTAGCCAGTAGCGTCGGATACATGATACGAAAACTTGTTGTTCGACCAATCTCTCCGAGAAGGAGAGGTCGATCGATCACTTCTCTCGGTATGCATGACGAACTTCTGTACTCAATGGTTCTCTCGATCACTTATGTATATAGTACGTAGCGTCGACCAAGCACGGACATAAGAGAGGACACTTCTCTCTATTAATTAGCTAGCTAACACAATATATGAAACACCTAAATTAACCCCCCAAAACCCCCAACCCCCCCCTTTCAAAAAAACAAAAACCCCAGCCACTAGAATGCTGAGGCATGGATGCCTTTTGGTCCCGGTTGGTGCCACCAACCGGGACCAAAGGCCCTCCTAACTGGGCTTGGTGGACCGGCCACGTGGAGGCACATCTGTCCCGGTTCGTGTTTGAACCGGAACTAATGGGTGGAGGTATTAGTAACGACTCATTAGTCCCGGTTCATGAACCGGGACTAAAGGCCCTTAAGAATCGGGACTAATAGGTGTTTTTCTACTAGTGCGCACAAGCCCTCGGGCATGTGCCACGTGTTTCCACGCCCCAGAAGTCGGTCACTATCAGCATCACGCACCTATGTCGTCGTCGCCGATTTCACCACTGTCTTCTGTACCAACCGACTTGCGTCGATCCGTCAGACTGCCTAGTCCGACCCAACCGAACTTGTTCGACTGCAACCATGCTCCACCCTACGTCGTCTCCGCCCCGCACATCTCCGTGCATTGCTTGACGTCCCATGTTTGCATGGTCCCGCCACGACGCGCTCCAGACTCCTCCAAGCCTTATACGCACATCGTCAATCTGCCATCATTATGGTAGAAACCTTGTGTCCAATTAGCAACACTTCCAAAAGAAATTTACTTTCCTGATAGTCTCCATGGACGCAACAAAACTTTGCTCCCATAACTTCAAAAGTCTTTTCTTTATTGTGTTGTTGTCAATGCCACGGTCAATACCAAACCATACATATTGCTTTTTTTTTCAAACATATCTCTTCACGTGCAAGCCTTCACAGCTCAACGAACGCCTCTGCAGCCTCCTGTAGCACACAGTACATGACCACACGCCTGTGCACTGCCCTTGTGCAACTCAAGGGAAGTAGCCAGCCCAACACGGTTCTTGCTCCACCTGTGCCGCCGCCTCCCCTTTGCGCGCCTGTGTTATTATGTTGGCATAGGTTACATCGTGTGTCTATTCATTAAGAATAAGAGGATGTTTGGTCTTGTGCTAGAAGCGCTCGATCACACCAAATCAGATGAAGAATATCCTCCCCAACTATTCACCTCAGTGAAGAACGACAGGGTCTACACTCCGCTGTTTTACTTTTACCTTGTTAACTTCTTACAGATTACTCAACAATATTTAGAAGGCAGTGGATCGAGAACATGCTACCGAAAGAAGAAAGGAGATGAAGAAATTGCAGATGCATAATGTGGGTCTGAACATCAAGGAAAATCCTGAGCTGGCCCAATTGGATGGAAATGATGCTGAGATGATCCACCACCATCGCAGCGCCGGCTTGCATGCAGACTCATCCTCCCCATCCAGCTCAATTCCTTTGAATGGCACATCAAAAACAGATGACAGCATTTATATCAGCAACACATGCACACATCTCTCCCTCCGTTTCACTCAAGAGGAGCGGGAGCGGGAGACGACTGAAACGCAGCATGCCATATGACTTATGGGGGTGGACCCAGCTCCAATCATGTGCACAGGCAAGGACCACCCAAGAGAAAAAGGCAAAGGTTTATTCATTCATCTCTGATCCATGCTGATCACTTGATCAGCAACCAACCTAACCAAGGAATCCAGATAGATCAACAGAATGGTGCACAAAGGAGTGAAAAGAAGAAGATAGAAACAGTGTTGATTGATGGATGGATAGAGGCGTATCAATTAGGGACACATGGCATGGCCCTGGGCGAATAATGCATACTCAGGCGTCATTTGGTTTCACGGGATCCTCCCGGGATCCCTGCTATTTCCCTGGTTAAGAGCCCCACGTGGAAAGTTAGTCCCGATTTTCCTGCCGTGGCATTTGGTGGCACCGTGGAGGATAAATTCCCGTCCCAATCCACCCGATAGCCCCGAGTTTCCCACCCACGTCTCTACACATCGGGAGAACTGCCCCGGACGCCGTCCGCGTTCTCTTCGCGCGACTTCGCCTACCGCTTGTGCACTCGTCCGCAGGCTATTTTCCGGCCCTTCCTGTTGATAGTCTCCTCCACAACAGCTCACAGCGAGCCACCAAAGACCCAAATGGAAACGGGGAGATCACCCCCACAGGAGAAGGGAATCCCCTGTGTCCGTGAAAATCCCCCACAGGGGTTTGTTACCCTGGGTGGTCCTCCCTTTGCAACCAAACAAAGCCTCACCGGGAACAAATGGCCGGCTGGCTTGCTGGCTGCTGCTCCTTCCGTCCACGAAAAGAAGGGAACACATGCGGCATTACGTTCATGTCTGCACATCGAGAAGCCACTAATGCTAGGGATGGGAGGGGCCATGCGAGATTCAGCAACTGACCGCCGAGCGCCGAGCGAGACAGATGACGGGGCCTTGGCTGTAAAGGGCATCGCATCGCCTTTAGTCTTGTAGCATGCCCTGTCCTCTTCATTAATGCTGGAGTGCGTCACCAGCCATGCTTAGTGATTGTCTAATGATGTGATGATCCTCTCTATCTCCTTTCCAATCAACTCAAACATCAACTTTCTGGCTAGGGGTTGACTAATCTTAAATTTAGATTCGCCTCCGGCAGATCTCGACGAAATACATGGCGTTTTGTTTGGCCAAGTGGACTTATCGATGAAAAGATACGCAATCTTTGCGTATTTGCATAAGATAAAGTAGTAAAGTGGCACGAACCATATTTCCTCAAGCTAGAACTGTAGTATCCTACCTGTAGACCACACGGAGAGACTGATAACACAAGGCACTACGCAAGCAAAGCCATGTTCCACACAACTGAATGGCGTATCCGATGACCTAGTTCCAGCTTAGTCGTCTTGCTAGGGGCGAGGTTGTTGGATACATGATTAATGACCTGAACCTGTTAGAAGGTGAAAATACACTAAAATTACTTGTTTCAAAAAGGTTTTGGGACTTAGGTAGGTACAGTACTTCGTAAGTCCCGAGTCCAGAAAAGATGACTAATTGACTTGCTGAGAGAAATGTCTGCAGAAATTACGCCGAAAGCATGATTTGCTATAATGGTAGGGTGATCCTTGACTGAGATCAGTATCATGTAAAAATAAAACACCCAAAATGGCTGCTGGTGAAAACAAGAGGAGCAGAAAAGTTCTGACAGGCGATATGCTGGGCGGCATAATCATTCTGTACTGACTTCAATCAACCCTCTTTTATGCCCTGTTTCCTCCGATTCCAAGGACCGCAATAGTTGAAGCGTCACCAACAAATCACTAGGGGGCATAGCATTCCCATCAGTGTCTCCTCAGCCAGGAGCCATTCTTCATGGTTGCACCTGCGAATTTGGATCATAACAATTCGCCAGAGCAGCGGCAGATCAGCGTCAGGAAACAGGTACACATAGGAGAACTGAATGTCAACCAATAAAACTAGGCAAGATTCTAATTTATCTCAAAGAAATCAAAATACGTACGCTAGATAATAACTTAGATATAAATCTCCCGGAATTTCAGAATTCAGAATAACCCTTTAGAGAGCTTCTTTTGGTACTATCTACAGAATAGAGGATTGCACAACACAAGCTTTAGCTAAGCAGAACACCAAAAGGGGCGGAAATCGGGTATACAAAATATAGATATTAAGTGTTCAACCATGGTTGGAGCATAACCGCTGACAACCACTTATTATAGCACGTTCAAAAATAACCCCATGATTATTGCAAATCATGATGATAGCCCTAGTATTGCAAGAAATCATGCTGGGAGAATCTCTAGCAACTGAACAGAGATTATTGGCTTATCCACGCTCAACTCCCAAAGAGAAAATGTCCATCCAGGTCCCTGCGGGCAGGATACGGTGTAGCACCAGCGACCACCATTTTTCTTCTTGCAGAAAAAATACCATATTAGTAACACATTTATTGATTTTTACTTTTGTATCTAGAAGGGAAAAAGAAAAAACCAACAACATGACTCCCATCTTTCGAGCAACACAACACAGCACATCATGGGGGGAATTTATTCTGTAGACCCTATTTCAATCATGTGCATAATACATCACCAACAAAGAGCTTTTTAATATGGTCCCAGTTGAGCAAGCAGCAATGGATAGAAGCACATCCACTATTGAGTGGTCAGTAACAGAGTCAGTTTTGGAAGTACATTAATTAGCCACAACTAGCAATACCAGCAGGGCCGCAAATTATTATGCAGTCGCAGGAATAAACAAATAAGTGTTTTCTCAGTTCGAAAGTTGAAAAAAGATCAAACATGGACTTTAATGGACCTGAAACATCCAGATCTATACATAATGAATGTGCTAAACAGCACTTCCAATGACAGATCGATGTCGACCACCTCATTAGACCGAGACATGACTGCAATGTTACCAGATAACAATTTCCGTAAGATGATAATAACTAGCTTTGTTTGCCAGGATATGCATCATCTAGATTCTAGACCATGCTGAAATATCTAAAGCTTCTTTCTCCTCAGGAGTCAAACTAGTTTAGCTTGAAAGTTCATCATCGATGTAATATAGCATGCATCTAATATCTAAACACCTTATACTAGCTTTATTGATTATAGTCATGTGATTCAATGTGAGCATGAAAACTATTTAGAGTATAAGTAGCATTCAGTGTCTACTATCTGGAACAATTGGTACATGTACTAGTTGCAAAAAATACTAGAAAACAAAGAGAAAACACTCCAAACAAATAGAGGTTTAACATAGGAGAACAGAAAAATACTAAAAGAAGCAAAAATATGCACATCAAATATCCAACAGATTCCCCCAACAAGGATGGATATGTGAAGAAAGATAAAGTAATCTACATAGGCTGCGATGCAACATCACAGGCTAGGCCTGGTGAAAACATACCAGGTGACATAAATAGCCTGAAGGTGCGTCATGATTCACCAGGCTGGCAGCATAAATAGCTTGTTTCGACTTATGCTCAATGCAACTGGCAGCGTGACAATGTTAAAGTTGTCATGTGGGGCCAGTCCTATAGGCGCAAGGGACCTGGGCGGGCCAGCCCTGCTCCTGCCTAAATATATATCCTAGTTTAATTATAGTTTTTTTAGATTAGGAGTCTGGGTATTGGTTGGAAAGGTTTAGTCCCGTAGGAGGTTTTCCCTGCCAACACCCAATTATATTAGGAGTCTGTAATCTGGTCTTGTAATTAGGCTATATATAGCCAGCCCTTGGGATCAAGAAAGGCAAGCAGAAAAATAACCTATCTCTCTTCCCGTGTTCCTGCGCCTCGGCGCCCCTCCTCACCTCCTTCCCCGACCATAGGTCGACGAGAGCGGCGCCCTCATCCCCCAACCTCACACGACTACAACCTGTGGTCCAATCCAGCCCAAGCCCGTGACAACTTGGTATCAGCTTCCTCGTCGATCCCAGCGGCCATTTCTCCACCACCGCCGCCGGCGCCTCTGCCGAAAACCCTAGAAGAACTCGCGACCAAACAGCACGAGGATCATGAACCCGTGGTCGCCACGTTGAACAGCCTCTCTAAGGAAAACCACACCACTCGGACAGAGCGCACTGAGGACCGCGCCACCCTCCAGTCCATCGCCGAGACGCCAAAAACCTCCAGGGCCAACTGGTGGACACGTCGCAGCAGCAGCGCGCGCACAACCTGGCCCTCCTTCGGCAGGAAGGTAAGGGCACGCCTCAATTGGGTGGTCTCGGGCTCACGTGGGCTCTAGACGTGTCGTCCCACACCGGGGCCCCGGCCGATCCGGCGGAACGGGCTCCGCGCCTCTACAAGATTGATTTTCCCCTCTTTGACCGGGCCAGCGATCCGCAGCCATGGCTGACACACTGCAATCTCTTCTTCCTCGGGCAGCGAAAGCCGGAGTCAGATAAGACGTGGCTCGCCTCCTACCACCTCACCAATGTCGCCGCATTATGGTATGGCCACCTCGAGACAAAGCTGGGCCAGCGGCCGTCCTGGACCGAGTTTCAAAAACTGATCGCCAACCACTTCTGACCGCCTATCCGCGCCGACCCCTTTGGCGAGCTGATCTCCACCCGCCGCTCCGGCACCGTGACGGAATACTCCAAGCGATTTCTAGAGAATCTCTCTCGGGTGCGCCCCATTGCCGATGACGATGAGCGAGATATCTTCACCAACAACTTGGGCAAGCCCATGAAAACTCAGGTCGAGATGCTGAAACCGGCAACTTTGGACGCGGCTATGGACTTAGCCATCTCTTTTGAACACCTCAATACCGGCACCGGCACCGCGGCCACCCCTGGCCGGCCCAGCCGGCCACTCCGCCCCATGGCCGCACCTACTCCGGCCTTACCAGACACCTCCAACCCCACGCCCGCGCTCGTCTTCAAAAGACTCACGCCGGCCGAGATGGATGAACGGCGCGCTAAGGGTCTCTGTTTCAATTGTGACGAGAAGTTCACGCGGGGCCATCGCTACAAACGGCTGTTCTACATTTAGTCCGCCGATGCCGAAGAGGAGCAGTTTGAGGATTTCCAGGAGGCACAAATCTCGCTCTTGGTTGTCACCGGAATTCCCACCAGCGACACAATGCAGGTCGCTCTTCGCATCGGAGACCGTGACTTGATCGCCTTGCTGGATTCGGGCAGCACTCATAACTTCATCCACGAAGAGCTGGCCACGATCGTCGGGCTGCCTTCTCCTCCAATCGTCGCTTGGGAGTCACGGTCGCTAATGGCGATAAGGCGACCTGTCGGGGCCTCCTTCAGCAGGCCGCGATCACCATTGATAAGAAGCGTTTCGTTGTTGATCTGCATGCCATTCCTTTGGGCGGGTTCGACATCGTCCTCGGTACACGTTTCCTCAAAACGCTTGGGCCAATTCTCTAGGACTTCACTACGCAGTGGATGTCGTTTTGGCACTCGGATCACCGTGTGGAGTGGTCGGGCCTCGGCTCCCTCGGACGGCCTGCCCACCTATATGCGTGTGAAGGCAAGGACCTTCTGGACAGCCTTCTGGCCACTTTTGCCGATGTTTTCGCCGACCCTCCGGGCCTGCCGATGCAGCGCGCACATGACCATCATATTCATCTTATTCCCGGGACACCGCCGGTTGCTGTCCGACCCTACCGCTACCCAACGATTCAAAAAGATGAACTTGAGCGCCAATGTTCAGAGATGCTGGCTCGTGGTCTGATCCGTCCTAGCTCTTCCGCATTTTCATCCCCCATTCTACTCGTCCGAAAGGCCGACGGGACTTGGCATTTCTGTATCGACTACCGTGGTCTCAACCTTGTCACCATCAAGGACAAGTTTTCAATTCCCGTCGTCGATGAACTTCTGGATGAACTAAAGGGCGCCCGCTTTTTCACCAAACTGGATCTCGGGTCGGGTTACCACCAGGTTCGGATGGCCCCTGAGGATGTCCACAAGAGAGCATTCCGCACACATGAGGGCCTCTTCGAGTTTGTGGTGATGGCCTTCGCTTTGACCAATGCTCCAGCGACGTTCCATGCACTAATGAACGACGTCCTCCGTCCCTATCTCCGTCGGTTTGTGCTTGTCTTCTTCGATGATATCTTGATCTACAGCTCATCCTGGTCGGATCACCTACGTCATGTCAAGCTCGTCTTGGAGGCTATGTGCACACATCAGCTGTTTCTCAAGCGCTCCAAGTGTTCCTTTGGGGAAGAATCCATGGCTTATCTGGGACACGTCATCTCCGCTGCAGGAGTTGCCATGGACAGCGACAAGGTTCGAGCCGTGGTAGACTGGCCGGTTCCGCGCACCGTCCGCACTGTGCGTGGTTTCTTAGGACTGGCAGGATACTACCGCAAGTTCATCCGGGATTTTGGCACCATTGCAGCCCCCCTCACGGCGCTCCTCAAGGACGGATTTCTTTGGACGCTTGCGACGACTACCGCCTTTGAAGCTCTCAAGACAGCTCTTACCACCGCCTCGGTGCTTCAGCTGCCGGATTTTGCAGTTTCATTCATTGTGGAGTGTGATGCATCTGGATCTGGTTTCAGGGCATTCCTACATCAAGGTGGCGGGCCCATTGCCTATTTCAGCAAAACCATCGCTCCGCGCCATGCCTCTCTTGCCGCTTATGAGCGGGAACTCATTGGTCTAGTGCAAGCTGTGCGCCACTGGCGGCCCTATCTTTGGGGACGCGCGTTCATCGTCAAAACTGACCACTACAGCCTGGAGTTTTTGCTGGACCAACGCCTCGCTACCATTCCACAATATCATTGGGTGGGCAAGCTGTTGGGATTCGACTTCACGGTGGAATATAAACCAGGTCGACAAAACATCGTCGCCGACGCTCTTTCGCGCCGTGATGCTCCTGCCGGCCATGCACTCGTCATATCCGGGACTTCCTTTGATCTGTTTGAAGCTCTCCGTCAGGCTGCACACACGGACCCGGCACTCGTCACTTTCCAGGAACAACTCGAATCTGGTGAATTAGGCCAGCCTTGGGCTCTCGTTGATGGCATTGTTACCTTCCAGCAACGGGCTTATGTGCCACCCGCGTCGCCGCTGCTCGGGGAAGTACTGGCCGCAGCCCATGATGCGGGCCATGAAGGTTTCTAGAAGTCACTTTATCGTCTTCGCCGGGATTTTCATCTGCCGCAAGCAAGGGCAGCACTTCAGCAGTACATTCGTGCTTGTCAGGTTTGTCAACGCAACAAGACGAAGCAGCTGCATCCAGCCGGCCTATTGCAGCCCTTGACAGTGCTATCCCGTGTCTGGGAAGACATCTCCATGGATTTCACTGAGGCACTTCCGAAGGTGGGCGGCAAAAGTGTGATCCTGACCGTCGTGGACCGTTTTTCCAAGTATGCGCATTTCATCCCCTCGGCGCATCCGTACACTGCGGAGTCTGTTGCTAAGGCCTTCTTCTCCAACATTGTCCGACTTCATGGGTTTCCAACATCCATCGTTTCAGATAGGGATGTGGTTTTCACTTCGGGCTTTTGGAAGGCTTTGTTTGCCGCCGCGGGGACGCGCTTGCACATGAGTTCGACAATCTGAGGCCGTCAATCGCGTCATCACCATGTACCTTCGTTGCACAACTGGGGATCGCCCACGGCAGTGGCTCCAATGGTTGCCTTGGGCGGAGTATTGCTACAACACTTCGTACCACTCAACATTGAAGGACACTCCTTTCAGGGTGGTTTATGGACGGGATCCCCCCTCACTCCGGGACTATACGCCGGGCGAGATTCGCAATCAGGCCGTGGAACGGCAGATCGTCGACCGCGATCAATTCTTACTCGACATCCATGAGCATCTCCTTCAGGCAGCACAACAGTACAAGCATTACTATGATGATAAGCATCGGGCCCTTTCTTTTGATGTTGGAGAGTGGGTTTGGCTCCGTCTTCAGCACCGGCCGGCGGCATTCCTTGGAGTAGGCGCAAAACGGAAATTGGCTCCCAAATATTATGGGCCTTTCAAAGTCCTCGCTAAAATCGATACGGTTGCTTACCGTTTGGAGCTGCCCCCACGCGCCCGCATTCACAATATCTTCCATGTCGGGGTCCTGAAGAAGTACCATGGTCCGCCGCCGGAAGTTCCGCCGATGCTTCCACCTCTGTTTCAGGGACGAGTACATCCAACCCCTGTCCAAGCATTGCGTGCTCGTATTGCTCGTGGTGTTCAGCAGGTGCTCATTCACTGGGAGGGCCAGCCGGCGTCTACTGCTTCATGGGAGGATGTCACAACCTTCTGCGAACGTTATCCAAGCTTCCAGCTCGAGGACGAGCTGTTTCAGAATGGAGGGGGAGATGTCATGTGGGGCCAGTCCTATAGGCGCAAGGGACCTGGGCGGGCCAGCCCTGCTCCTGCCTAAATATATATCCTAGTTTAATTATAGTTTTTTTAGATTAGGAGTCTGGGTATTAGTTGGAAAGGTTTAGTCCCGTAGGAGGTCTTCCCTGCCAACACCCAATTGTATTAGGAGTCTGTAATCTGGTCTTGTAATTTGGCTATATATAACCAGCCCTTGGGATCAAGAAAGGCAAGCAGAAAAATAACCTATCTCTCTTCCCGTGTTCCTGCGCCTCGGCGCCCCTCCTCACCTCCTTCCCCGACCATAGGTCGACGAGAGCGGCGCCCTCGTCCTCCAACCTCACACGACTACAACCTGCGGTACAATCCAGCCCCAGCCCGTGACATAAGTATACAGCTTCATTTGAATGTTAAGTTAGAAGTTTGACCCTAGTCGAGCAAAAGTAATTTGGTAAGATGGTGGAGGCTGGGGAAGCAGTCATAGAAATTGACACGCAAAGTACCGACATAACGAAGTGTATGCTTCTGCAAATCACACATGAACAATCTAGCTATCAAATTGATAGCAAACAGACATAGATTTTTAACTAATTGCTGTTAATGTGATAATCACAGTGTACGCATTAGCAACGGGCCACAAAACTAATCAGAGATATAGGGACAAGTGCAATGTCCTTAGTTCGTAATATCAAATGCATGAATGTCACAGCACCATCACCCAGGCCGGGTGCTTGCTGAGTGACGATCCCGGATCGTCAGATTCCGACGGGTTTTAGAGGAGCACTGAATACAAGACCTCAAAAATGTTGACAAGGGTCACTGTAATGTATTGTACGCTTCTCTGATGGAGAATCTCTATCCACAAGAATGTGGTAACTGGCAATACGACAAAGGAACGGCACATATGGCTAAACAATAACAGCAATATCAACTAACCTAAAGAAGTGCTACACAAGATAGCAATCCATTATTTGGTAACACAGTTCAACAAATAAGGCTTTACTTTAGCATGGTAAGACTGCATAAGATATCAGACCCATCTACTGCATTAAGGGCAACTCTAGCAGATCCCCAAAAAGTCAGATTTAGGGAGAAAATGTCTGGTTTGGGGGATTAACCCCAGCTAGCAGACCCCTCAAACGGTTAATCCCACAAAACTATAGCTTTTGATTCCACAAAAAGCCACCCTCTAGCCTATTTTGCTCAGAACATTACACACACGCAGAGAGTATTCTCTTGCAGCACATGGATATGGGTCATAAAGCTTTACATAACCAGATGCTAGACTACTACTACTACTATCGATCACTCAGAGAGAAGCTAGATGATCCGCTGATAGACGCATGCGAGAAGCAAATCCAAATCAACGAGAAGCAAGATCAAATCAACGAGATGCAAGCCCAGAGAAAGGAACTTAAGAAGCTTTGCCTTGCACTCGCTGCTGCAATGATTTGGTTCATACTCCCTGGATCAGCAGCAACAGTTCTTGTGGGAGCCATTGCACACTGATGATGTTCTTAGTGAAGGCCATTAGCTAGAGAAACTACTATGTTCTTAGTAATATTTGATATGTATCCTAGATCAAGTTACGAATTATATATGTTATGAAAATATATGTCCAAATGAAGTTTGTATGCAAACATTTGAAAAAAAAAGAGCAAAAGAAAATTTTGGGGGGGTTAAGTTTTGGGGGATCTGCTAGATGAAGAGAAGTTTAATCCCCTAAAAAGTAGTTGTTAGAGGATAGGGGATACGATGAGGGATCTGCTAGCCCTAAACAACTAAGCCATGCTTATACTTTTGTTGGCATACACATGCTAGTATTAGAATATACAGCACTAGAACTTCTGACACAAGCAAAATAAGATGTAAATCGAAAATGAATAAATAACATGTTACTTAAATATAAATTATTTGACAACCTTAATTTATGATTCCAAATATGAATTCTGCAACATCATGTAGCAGCTTACAGCTAGCAACAGAGGAGCCTTTTTTTTAAACAGGGGATCTACTTACATAGAGACCAAAACAAGGAGAAAATGTTTCAGGAGTTAGGTTTACCTGCTCTATGAACACCATTCTCGTGCATTCTGGAACATGCGCAACCAAGGACTCGGACCACCCTTCTCAACCTGCCATTCCTTGGGGTACCATGGGTATTGCCACATCATGAAGGAACGCTCCGGGTGTGGCATCATAGCAAGGTGCCTTCCATTAGGGGAACAAAGGCCCGCGATACCAAGAGGAGAACCATTAGGGTTAAAAGGATAGACTTCGGTGGTATTGTTAGCGTCATCACAATATCTCAGAGGAGCCAGATTAGAGTTAACAACACCAGATAAAACATTTTTATCTGGGAATAAGGCTCTCCCTTCACCATGAGCAGCCCAAATGCCCAAGGTAGAGCCTTCCATGCCTCTGAACATTATAGCAGGAGATTCCCCTATGGCCACACTGGTAAAGCGGCACTCAAAACGGCCAGATTCATTGTGAATGAACCTTGGCTGGGCCATGTCTCCGCCTGCACCAAGAGAACCTCCAATATCTGGTCCTGGCACCCAACCGAGAAGGGACATGAGCTGACAGCCGTTACACACTCCAAGGCTGAATGTGTCTGGCCTGTTGTAGAACTCCTGGAACTGTTGTATGAGAGGCTGGTTGAACCTGATAGAAGCTGCCCAGCCTTTTGCCGAATCTAGAACGTCAGCATAGCTAAAACCGCCAACAAATGCAATCCCACGGAATTCCACTAGAGAGGCCTTCTGATTCAAGAGGTCTGACATCGAAATGTCCCATGGTTCAAATCCAGCAGCATGGAATGCAGCAGCCATTTCCCTATCACTGTTGCTCCCTTCTTCGCGAATGATGGCAACTTTCGGTTTAGATGACGCAGTCAATTGCTCCCTGTCTGTGAAGTTGGGGGTGAAAGACAGATGCCACAAAGGAGATGTTCGGCTTTTTAAGCCTTCTTTCTCTAGCTTGACACAAGACTTCAGCCGTTGTAGCTCCTCAAGCTGGAAGCTCGTTTCTTCCCACAAATCCCTGAGGTCTGAAACGCTTTCATTCAGGCACATCTCATCATCAACAACCAGCTCTATCTCTGGTGTTGTGTTTACTTCTCCTATTACGTTAACAGAGACGCCTGCTGCTTGAAGCTTTTCCTTTACAGCAGCAAGGTTATTTGAGTGAACTTCAATGACAAGACCAAGCTCCTCGGCAAAAAGTGCTTGTAGAAGGCCACTGTCTTTTGAGTCAATGTTGAGGTTAACACCACAGTTGCCAGCAAATGCCATCTCAAGAATAGTAACAATAAGCCCACCATCACTAATGTCATGACCGGCCGAAATAAGACGTTCACCAAGCAATTCCTGAACAGCCTCAAATACTTTCTTCAAGTAAGGAACATCTTCTATGTCTGGGCAGTCATTTCCAATTTGGTCAAACGCCTGTGTGAGAGCAGAACAACCAAGCCGCCGTTTTCCTTTAGCCAGGTCAATATGTAACAAGACACCATCCTTTCCCAGCTTTAAATCTGGAGTGACAGTCAAAGTTATATCAGGACAGGTCACATAAGCACTGATAACAAGATTGCCAGGAGCCTTGACTACCTCACCATCACATTGAGCTGCCATAGAAAGGCTGTCTTTTCCACCATCAATTGCAATACCAAGTTCAATCATGCAGTCAGCCAACGCAACAGCGGCATCATACATATCTGCTCCTTCTCCGTCAAGCTTTGCAGCATACATCCAGTTACCACTTGCTTTGACATCAGCAAGTGATGTAACTTTAGCCCAAACCAGATTGGTCAAGGCCTCCCCAACAGCAAGCCTTGCCATGGCCTTAGGATTAAGTAAACCCTTCATTGGTTGTTCTCCAATGGCGCAAGCACCACCTGTCAGATCTGTGTATGTCTGTGCAATCACGGCGACATCGGCAAGTGGAAGTTGGAGAGGACCAACTGTCTGCTGTTGTGCAACAAGACCTGTCACACACCTGTCAACCTTTGTGGTCAAGAAACGCTTTGAACATACAGAAGGCAGCTTCAATACTCGCTTAAGAATATCCATTAGCGTGACCTCAGGTGCAATATCTAAGGGCTCACCCAAACGACAAATTCTCTTAAATTCAAACATCTTCTGAGGCATATCTCCTAAAACCTTTTCAAGCTGAAGATCAACAACGGGGACGGGAGAGGGAAGGTCATTCAACTTGGCATACTCCACGGCAGCACTATCGATCAAAACAATTTTTCCACTGCCATCAATTTCCCCAAGGACAGCCATTGAAACTCTTTCTCTCTCACAAAGTGACTCCAACAGGCTTCTGCTCTCAGGCTTCACCAACAATGCATCTTGTTCCTGGTATTCAGCACCCCAGATCTCCAACACAGACAATGTATGATCACCAACGACAATTTTACGGATATCAATTTCAGCACCCTTAGGATAGATTATTTCTTTCACAACATTGCAATTTCCACCAGCACCCTGGTCATGAATGCTGATAATTGGGTTCTTCTCTCCCATTTCTACACATGCCCTGACAACACGATACAGTTTCTGTGACATCTCAGCATCTCCGCGCTGCACTGCATTGAAATCAAGCTCTGCGTCATTCTGCCCACTAACCATACTTGAGGCAGCACCACCACCCATACCAATTCTATATGCTGGACCACCAATCTTCACAACTAGCATGCCAATTTCTGGATCCCCCTTATCTATATGTGCATGATCAATCTGACCTATTGCTCCACTGAACATTATTGGCTTTAACCACTCTCGACGCTCCCCATTTGGCAACCTTGTACCAAAGCTTCTTGTAAATCCCTGAATCATAGGCTCACCAAACTTGTTACCATAGTCAGAAGCACCATCACTAGCATCAATAAGGATCTGCAAAGGAGAAGCTAAGTTCGATGGGTATGAAAAGGATGAATCCTCCCAAGGTGCATAAAATTCTTCCATTCGAAGATTTCCAACACAATAACCAGCAGTGGAAGCAACGACAAAAGAACCTCTTCCAGTTGCATGTGTGTCTCTTATGCGACCACCTGCACCTGTTTCAGCTCCTGGGTAAGGTGCCACAGCACATGGAAAATTATGGGTTTCTGCTGTGAACAGAATGTCAAGCTCGCGCATCATGAGGGATAACGGCGAAGTGGAACCAGGTAGTGATGGACGTAGATGATTTACTGGGTGTCCTTTTATTGCACTTGAGTTGTCCTTGAAACCAATTACAGAGTTATTAGGGTTGGCCTTCAAGGGGCTCTTCACTAACTGGAACAAAGTACTAGCCATGGTCTCTCCATCTATCACAAGCTTTCCGTTGAAAAACCAATGCCTGCTGTGTTCACTATTGGATTGCGCTATATCAAAAAGCTCCACAGTAGTTGGATTGCGCTTGATGTCGTCTCTGAAGAGGTGGGTGTAGTATTTAATATCTTGTTCATCAAAAGCAAGCCCCATTTTCATATTTATTTCCTCCAATGCTTCCCTCCCCCTTTCAATGACTGGTATAACACTGATAGGTTCTGGAACTACATCTGACCAAAATGATGTGAGCTTGCTAGGATAAACACATTCTGTCATTCTGTCATGAACCAAAGCAACAAAGCTGTTGAGTTGGCTTTCATCAAGTTCTCCACTGCCAGGCTGAAGGTGCAAAAGATATCTTCGAGATCTCTCCAAGCGAGTTACTTCTATT
Source organism: Triticum aestivum (assembly GCF_018294505.1). NCBI lineage: Eukaryota > Viridiplantae > Streptophyta > Magnoliopsida > Poales > Poaceae > Triticum > Triticum aestivum. Next base: position 438,047,340 of record NC_057798.1, read on the forward strand.
AATGATAGAGCTCTACAAATTGAGACGGCATTGGTTGAGAAAGCAGTTGAAAATGTCATCCGTGGTCCAACCTCAACAAGGACAGAATAAGGGCTGCTACTGATTTCCTTCTCAAAAAAGCTCCTTGTTTGTAAGTTATCAGGTTCATAAGTTTCTGCAAGGAGCCACTGAAGTGTTGCAAGCTTATCAGACGCTAGTGCCTTCTCCAATTCCACATTAAAACATTGCTCAGTCTGTATGTCAATAATATTACAAGAAACTTTTGCCTGAACTTTCTTGAGTAACTCCTCAGTCTCATTGTCTTGAAGTAGTGGTTTACGGTAAAAATGAATAATCCTTGATCTTGACTCCGCCTCATCAACCGATTCCTCTAGCAATGGGCTAATAACGCCCCTATATACTGAAGCACTAGGAGCATGCCTTGGTCGCTTATTTGGAACAGTAGTACCTCTCTGTTTAGGTAGCCTGCAAAGATGCCGTAGGTCCAAGCAGTGTCGAACCATTCGTGACCTTCTCAACCAAGGATTTCTTGCAGAGATGAAACCAGGACTTTGTTTTCCCTAAGCAGAGCATACATATAATATAAGCGAATGAAAAGTTTAAATGAAGAAAACAGAAGCATAAGTAAACTAGGTACTAGCCCCTCTGTTGATTTATTCAAGGCACAGTTTGACATTCTAAACTTGAACTTTGACCATAGATTTCGCATACAATACTTTTTCAAATTTACAGAATCACAGTCGCTAGAAAATGAGGTGGAATACGATAATACAAACCCCAACAGTATCACTTTTGTGTAATATAACTCAGGTTGTCATAACTGTTGGTCAAAGAAGGATGATCAAACTGCACCCAATAGAAATCGATTGTCAAAGTGATTTAACTGGGTGCATACCACATTACTAGGAAAGCATTGAAGGCGCAGCATACTGGCTCCTGTCATTTCACCAGGAGATGCCATATTTCAGGCAATCCGGAGGAATAATAGACACTCCCAAAACCTGTAAAGCATGGAAGAGTAAATCAGCTATTGAACATAAACTCAAATTTGTTCTAGGAGGTATGAGACTAGACATTATATTTCATATCATCTGCAAGTGGCGAGACCAATAATTCCTCTCACTATATTTTAACTATGTATGCTAAAAGGCTTCGCGTATACGCATACACACGTCAGGACCAAAATCCTTGCATACGGATACTATTAACCAGTTCCAACAAGTGCTCAGCAAATTCTGTCCACTGCAGTCATAACAACATCAAAAGATGAGCGGTGCATATCTGTATGTACAAATTACACACCCACGCAACGCACAAATCAGATGACTGGCATTTTGTGCACCGAACAGGAAGCGTTCATCACAAGAAAGAAAGATTTACTGCTGCGCGTGGCATGAAATCTTATGTTGGGCTGTCTTATTTCACGAACCCAGTGCGCGAGCGCTTAGTGGAACCCCAGACTCTAGCATCACCCCCCGTCAGTTGAAGTGTTGAACTACCAGTTTTCTTTTCATACAGGAGGCTACAGCTGATGGCCCATCACATGGCAAGCAAAACCCACAGCAAGCTGGCCAGATTGGAATATCCATCCAGGAAAAGAAACTTTGTATTAGAATGAACTGAGAACAAGGCATCGAGATTGAGAGGCCAACCTGGCTGTATCCTGCAGACCAGCACGTAGTCGGCGGCCGCCGAACTCGCCGCACCCGCGTCCTTGGCTGCACGCCCTCGCTTCCTTGCCGCCGGGTCTCTCACGAGGTCGCCGCGCCGCACAGTGGCACAGAGCACGAGGACAGCACTACCGCGAGGGCGGCGGCGAGAAGGGTATCCTCCGCTCGTTTTACCTTTCCTTTTTCCCTCTTCGATTCGATGGAATCGTTTTCCTTTCTCCCCCTATCCTGTAGGAATAACTTCCCTTTCGTTTTCTGGGCATATTATTCCGGGTAGCATTTTTCTTGTTTATAAATAGTTTTTTTTAGCATCAGTACATACACAAGCGCTCATATACATGCGCATACACTCATCCCTATGAACGCACACACGCACATCCTACTCCTATGAGCACCTCCGAGAGATTGAGTCGGCATATCATCTTAAGATTTACGAAGTCACCGGCGGCGCCTCGTCGTCGACGGGAACGTCTCCTCCCACTGAAAGCGCATCACCGGAAATCCTGAAATAAATCCACGATAATGCGAGCACCAGTTTATAAATAGTTGAATTGCTTACCACATGTGTCACAAGGTATTATTTTGGATAGCCTTTGCTCATGTGACTGAACTGATATGTATCTTTTGAAGCGACTAGTAAATGTATACGTGCAATACATGTTAGTATTGGTGAGAAAATTATTTTTAGGATATCTGTCACGTGTTAATTGAATGTTTATATTAGTTAAGATATCAACTATGCATTAATTATATGATTAATGTAGATGTTTATATTAGATAGGGTATCGGGTATGTGTTAATTATATGATTAACACAGACATTGATACTTTATATGATATAATTACACGCTAAACATGTCGAGCGCTCATCACTGGATCAATCGATGTCGTTGGATTGGCATAATTTGATAGTGCAGTTTAATTGGATCCTACCTCTTTGGGTATTTTTATATTGGTATAGGTACAATCGCGCCAGCATCGTGACTGAGCTGGCCCATCCAGCGAAACACGAATTTTATTCAAAAAGTTTCAAAGTTTTTTTTGAAATATTGAGAACTTTTTGGGAATAGTGTTTTGATATTCTTGAACAGTTTTTGAAATTTGTGAACATATTTGAAATTTTGTGAACATTTTTTAATATATTTTTCAAATGAAAAAAACCCTAAAAAATAAAGATAAAACCAAAAATTAAGAAGAAAGAAATAAAATGGACCAAAACCTTCTAGGCGGTTCACAAAAACAAATTCCCCGTAGACCTAACTGGGTTGGGCCTGTGGTGGGGTGGCGAGGACAATATTAGAAGAGGACGCATTAGATGGCTTGGTGGAAGATGTGTGTTCCAAAAGATCAAGGAGGTACGGGTTTTTAGGATTTACACTGTTTCAACCTTGCACTATTGGGTAAACAAGCATGGCGTCTTCTTGACAATCATGATTCTTTGTGCAAGACGAGCATTCCAATAGGCAATCAATTTCCATATTGCCGAGAGATAGCCCAAAACTTAGAGCCAACGCTTCTTGACAATCATGATTCTTTGTGCAAGACGAGCATTTCAATCTCTTGCACAAAAAGTGGGATGCTCGTCTTGTTATTAATTCGGATAATATGAAAGTCATTGACAATGAAGAATGGAGGACGGTCTGCATGAGCAGCAGCTGGCGGTGGCAATTTTTTTTTGGCTTGTGTTTTTTCTTACTAGTTTTGAACATTGTAACGGATAAGATTGCCCATGAACTTGCTAGGTTAGCGAAATTTCCGGTGACAAGAGATTGGTTTGAGGATCCCTTGGATGAGATTGTATCTCTTCTTATAGACGATGTAACCGTTATTTGCAATTAATAAAAAAATATTATTTTAAAAAAATATTGGGTCGGCCCTCTCCTGAGCCGCTTCATGCGGAAGGTTGACACCTTGTCGCATACTGTCAATTGCCCGCTAGGCCGTCACTACCAGTTCAGAACAGGACTAGAGGGGTGGAATGGGCCAGAGTGATAATACACTTGCTGCTCACACCTAAAGTTTTTTTTTAAGATCCAGCAATTGTTGGCTTTTCATATCATTAGCAGGAAGTAGTGGGAAATACAAAGTGGGAGTACAGGTCCTAGGACAAGGTACAGATACGGTGTACATCACATTACAAAACGGTCTGTTATTTTCTGGCTGTAATTTGGACATTACAGTGGCTTACTCCTCATGGCGGATCCCAGAAGGGGCTCTGTAGGCAAATAGCTCCGGCATGCCGCCAAAGCTCGACGGAGCTATCAATGGCCCTTGTGATGTCCCATGGCGCTGGTTGTTTGCGTTTGAAGGTGTAGTTGTTTCGCCCTTTCCAGATTTCCCAGCAGGTTAGGAGTATGATGGTTCTTGCGCCTTTCCTGTAGGTTGTTGGTGTCACGTTGATCATTTATTGCACTATCTCAACCGAGCTTGAGGATTTCCAGGAGTCGCTTGGGGTAATTTCAGGCATCCTCCTCTTCTCCCCACCGTGTTCCAGACTATAAGAGTAGTGGGGCAGCACCAAAGCAGATGGTGTGCCGATTCCAGGTTGCGGACACATAATTGGCAGAAGTAGCTGTTAGGTCAGTCGCGTCTCTTGAGGCGGTCATTTGTCCATAGATGATCTTTAAGCATCGTCCAGGCGAAGAATTTGGCGTTCCCCTATGCCAAAACCTTCCAGACAAGGTCGTCCAGGCTGGATCGGAGCCTACCCTGAAACTGCAGTTCGTAGGCCGATCTTGCTGTGTACTGGCCCTTCGCGTCCTGGTTCCACCTTATGGTGTCAACAACACCATCCCTGAGTACCGTGGCTGCGGCGATGATTAGGCGATGTAACCGAATGAATTGTCGCAGCAAAGGTTGAGTGTCTCTGTGGCTCAGGTCCTTTATCCAAGTGTCGCCCCTGAGTGCCTCCCGCACGGTTCGCTTCTTCCGCTTGGAGTGGTTGTAGAGGCCAGGGTATGCTGAGGCGAGGGTGCATGCTCCAATCCAGTGAGAGTGCCGGAACAGAGCCGTCGAGCCATCTCCTATCGTTACTGTCATTACAACCGCAAACAGGGCCATGTCCTCATCGCTGTAGGGCGGCATGGTGCCTACCCATGGGCGACTTGGGTCTGTCCACCCAATACAGAGCCATCTCAGCCTCAAGGCGTGATGACCGACAAGTATATGGGGTCAATTGTAGCCTTTTCAATAAGAGTGTCGAACCCAACGAGGAGCAGAAGGAAATGACAAGTGGTTTTCAGCAAGGTAATGTCTGCAAGTGCTGAAATTGTAAGTAGTGGAGTAGTTTGATACCAAGATAATTTGTAACGAGCAAGTAACAATAGTAGTAACAAAAGTGCAGCAAGGTAGCCCAATCCTTTTGAGGTAAAGGACAGGCCAAACAGTCTCTTATGATAAGCAAAGTGTTCTTGAGGGTACACGAGAATTCCATCTATTCAGTTTCATCATGTTGGCTTAATTCGTGTTCGCTACTTTGATAATTTGATATGTGGGTGGAACGGTGCTTAGGTATTGTTCTTACTTGAACAAACCTCCTACTTATGATTAACCCTCTCGCAAGCATCCGCAACTACGAGAAAAGTATTAAGAATAAATTCTAACCATAGCATTAAACTTTTGGATCCAATCGGTCCCTTACGGAATAGCGCATAAACTGGGGTTTAAGCTTCTGTCACTCTCGCAACCCACCATCTAATAACTACTCCACAATGCATTCCCTTAGGCCCAAATATGGTGAAGTGTCATGTAGTCGACGTTCACATGACACCACTAAGGGAATGACAACATACATATCATCAAAATATCAAACACATATCAAGTTCACATGATTACTTGCAACATGATTTCTCCCGTGACCTAAAGAACGAAAGTAACTACTCACAAATGATAATCATGCTCAAGATCAGAGGGGTATTAAATAGCATAATGGATCTGAACATATAATCTTCCACCAAATAAACCATATAGTAATTGACTACAAGATGTAATCAACACTACTAGTCACCCACAAGCACCAATCTATAGTTCCGGTACAAAGATTGAACACAAGAGATGAACTAGGGTTTGAGAGGAGTTGGTGTTGTTGAAGATGTTGATGAATATAGCCCTACCCAAGATGGGAGAGTTGTTGGTGATGATGATGACGATGATTTCCCCCTTCAGGAGGGAAGTTTCCCCGGCGGAATCGCTCCGCCGGAGGGCAAAAGTGCTCATGCCCAAGTTCCGCCTCGAGGCGGTGGCGCTTCGTCCCGAAAGTCCTCCCCTTATTTTTTTCTAGGTCAAAATGACTTATATACGAGAAGAGGGGCATCGGAGGTGGGCCGAGGAGGGCAGCAGCCACTAGGGCGCGCCTGGGCCTCCTGGCATGCCCAGGTGAGTTGTGCCCACCTAGTGGCCCCCTCCTGTACTTATTTGCTCCAATATTCATTAAATATTCCATAAAAAATCCTTGTGAAGTTTCATCTCATTTGGAGTTGTGCAGAATAGATAGCTTGACATAGTTTTTTCAGGTCTAGATTTCCGACTGCCAGAATTCTCCCACTTTGTGCATACCTTGCATATTATGAGAGAAAGCATTAGAATTACTCCAAAAAGCATTATTATACAGTAAAACAACATAAATAACAATAGAAAAACATGATGCAAAATGGACGTATCAACTCCCCCAAGCTTAGACCTCGCTTGTCCTTGAGCGAAAACCGAAATCGAAAAACATGTCCACGTGCTTAGAGAGAGAGGTGTCGATAAAAACAAAAATACGTACATAGCGGCATCATGTGACTTATTATAACAGCAATAAACTTTAACATAAAACTTTTATCATAGAACTTTTATCATAGGCTTCTCATGAACAAGTGACAATTCATCACAACATCGAAGTATAAAGCATAAACTCTATTGGAAACCAACAAACTATGTTCTCAGTCAATTTTGTAACTACAATTCATCATCTTTTCAGAAAGGGCCACGTATCGGAGCCTTTAGGCAAGTCCACATACTCAACCATCATTTAGTCTTCTATGATTGCTAACACTCACCGCGTACACATGAGCAAAACATTTCAACTGGACACATAGAAAGATAGGGGCTTAAAGTTTCGCCTCCCAATGCACTCACCTCAAGGGTGATGTCAACAATAATAACTCATGCCACCCATATTCAACTAGATATATGTGCCTAGATCTTTCCTCACCACATGATGCTTGCCAAAGGAGAAAAATAAAAGGAATAGAGAGAAAAACTTTGACTCTTGCATGAAAGTAAATACATGAAAGTAAAAGGTAGGCCCTCCGCAGAGGGAGAAGCAGAGGTTGCCATGCGCTTTTTGTTTGTATGCTCAACCCCTTAGTGCAAGAGAACATCACATTATATTGCCCCTTGTGATGGCAACCTTTATTATGTAGTCTGTCAATTTTATTCTTCACCATCACAAGTTCGTGCAATGCTCAATTTTCCCTTACTCTAAATGATCTCACACTTTTAGAATCAATTTTTATTGCCCTTTTTGCACTGATGACAACTTACTTGAAGGATCTTACTTAATCCATAGGTAGGTATAGTGGACTCTCAAACAAGATTTGGATTTAAGGGTTTTGGATGCACAAGTAGTATCTCTACTTAGTGCGGACTTTTTTGGCTAGCAAAGATAGGGGCAAGCACCACATGTTGAAGGATCTATGAGAATATAACTTCTATGTGAATATGAACACACATAAATTATTAAGTTGTCTTCCTTGTCCAATGTCAACAATTTTGGCATATAATATTTTGATGGGTGCTCACAATCACAAAAGATTTTCAGGATAGTATATTTATATGTGAATCTTCTCTTCCCTTATTAATTCTTTCATGAGTTGCATCATTTACCAATGCTATGTTTGTCAATCTACAATAAAAAATTCTACTTATACTTTTCCTTGTGTAATGTCATCACTTACCATAAGATTAGCATATGATCTTTTTCTTTTATTTCCTTTCTTTTTATTGAAACAAGGAAGTAAAGAAGGCAAAATTCAAACTAAACTTTATTATATATCTCGCACACGATTACAAGGATTGATCACTAAGCAAACTCTTGAAAAGAAAGGATCGAACTAAACTTTTATTCATCTAATAGCAAAAGATAACCATGGATTGAACTAAGAAAGTAAAGGAAAAAGATAGTGGAGATGATACGATACCGGGGCACCTCCCTAAGCTTGGCGAAAGCCAAGGGGAGTGCCCATACCCAATACTCAGTTTTCTTTTAGTGATGATTAAGAAGGTGGTGGTGATGAAGTAGAAGCTTTCTTGTCCTCGGGTTTCCATGGGAGAGGCTCACCATCATAAGAGGAAGAGTGAGTCTCTCGGATCCTGCAACTGGCAGCCAAACTCATACCTTTAAACCTCGCCTCGTATTCAAAGACTTGGCTTTGAAGGTCGTGAATCTGGCTATGGAGGAAGTTGATTTGCTTGTTGAGGGAGAAGACGATGTCCTTTATGGACTTGCCATCCACCTTGAGATCACGGGTGTAGTCCGCGATCATGAGGTGATTGGCATTGAGTCCATGTTCCACCATCCCCTTGCACCTGAAGATGTCCTGCTCCATAGCTTCAAGCCTGGACTCCATGGATCCAGTCCCCTTGGGTCCTTGCACATCACAGATGTGCAGCACCCCATCTCGCATTTGGATAGCTTGAGGGTGTTGCATCACCTCCCGCAGATATGGGTTGATGACATTGTCGAAGAACTTGTCCTTGGAGGACCTTGAAGCGGCCATGATGGATTGGATATGACAGAAAATAGCAAGAAAAGAAAATAGGAGATTTCTCCGTGATATAGAGGTCAACGGGTTCGGGAGGTATATAAAGACTTTTTTATCTTGGGGAACAAGCAGAATAGAAGAAAAATAGAGTCCGGAAAGTACCCGAGGTGGGCACAATCCACCTGGGCGCGCCTGGCATGCCAGGCGTGCCCTGGTGTATTGTGCCCACCAGGGTCACTTTCCTAGAAGTTTCTTATTTTCCTAATTTTCTAAATATTCCAAAACTAGCAAAAAATATTTTTGCGGATTTTTCGGAGTCCGTTTACTTACCGTATCACGTACCTCCCTTTTTTCATGATTCTGGAGTGTTCCGGAAGGTTTCCTTTATGTGTTCTTCCGGTGTCAAAGTTTGGATGATATTGCTTTCAACATTAATGGGCGTACCTGAGATATAGTGTTTTATTCGTTGCCCATTGACAACCTTCGGATTAGTACCTTCGGCATTATTTATTTTGATAGCTCCGGATCGATAGACCTCCTCGATGACATAGGGTCCTTCCCATTTGGAGAGGAGTTTTCCTGCAAAGAATCTGAAATGAGAGTTGTACAAAAGAACATATTCTCCAACTTTGAACTCACGCTTTTGGATTCTTTTGTCATGCCATCTTTTAACTTTTTCTTTGAATAACTTTGCATTTTCATAAGCCTGGGTTCTCCATTCATCTAATGAGCTAATATCAAATAGCCTCTTTTCACCAGCAAGTTTGAAATCATAATTGAGTTCTTTAATTGCCCAATATGCTTTATGTTCTAACTCAAGAGGCAAATGACAAGCTTTTCCATAAACCATTTTATATGGAGACATACCCATAGGATTTTTATAAGCTGTTCTATAAGCCCAAAGTGCATCATCTAATTTCTTAGACCAATTCTTCTGGGACCTATTGACAGTCTTTTGTAAGATTAGTTTTATTTCTCTATTGCTAAGTTCAACTTGACCACTAGACTGAGGATGATAAGGTGATGCAATTCTATGGTTAACATCATACTTAGCAAGCATTTTACAAAAAGCACCATGAATAAAGTGTGAACCACCATTAGTCATCAAATATCTAGGGACTCCAAACCTTGGGAAAATAACTTCCTTAAGCATTTTAATAGAGGTGTTGTGATCAACACTACTGGTTGGAATAGCTTCTAGCCACTTAGTAACATAATCAACAACAACCAAAATATGTGTATACCCATTAGAGGAAGGAAAGGTCCCATGAAATCAAATCCCCATACATCAAATGGTTCAACTGCAAGTGAATAATTCATAGGCATTTCTTGACGCTTACCGATATTACCTATTCTTTGGCATTCATCACAAGACGAGACAAACTTACGGGCATCTTTGAAGAGAGTAGGCCAATAAAAACCAGATTGCAATACCTTATGAGCGGTTCTGTCTCCCGCGTGATGTCCTCCATAAGCTTCAGAGTGACATTTCCGTAGGATTTGTTCCTGTTCATGCTCAGGTACACAACGTCTAATAATACCATCTACTCCTTCTTTATAAAGATGTGGGTCATCCCAAAAGTAATGTCTTAAATCATAGAAGATTTTTCCTTTTTTTGGTATGTGAAGCTAGGTGGTATGTATTTAGCAACAATATAATTAGCATAGTCAGCATACCAAGGTGTACTATTAGAAACATTTATTGCAGCTAATTGTTCATCAGGAAAGCTATCATTAATAGGTTGTGGGTCATCAAGAATATTTTCAAGCCTAGACAAGTTATCAGCTACGGGGTTCTCTGCTCCTTTCCTATCAGTGATATGCAAATCAAATTCTTGTAGCAGAAGAACCCACCTAATGAGTCTAGGTTTAGCATCTTTCTTTTCCATAAGATATTTCATAGCAGCATGATCGGTGTGAACAGTCACTTTAGAATCAAACAATGTAAGATCTGAATTTATCACAAGCAAACACCACTGCTAAGAATTCTTTTTCAGTAGTAGCATAATTTCGTTGAGCACTGTCTAGAGTTTTACTAGCATAATGAATAACATTCAGTTTCTTATCAACTCTTTGTCCTAGAACAACACCAACATCATAATCACTAGCATCACACATAATCTCAAAAGGCAAGTTCCAATCAGGTGGTTGAACAATAGGTGCAGTAATTAAGTCTTTCTTTAGTGTTTCAAAGGCTTCTAAACAATCATCATCAAACACAAAGGGAATATCCTTTTGCAAAAGTTTCGTAAGAGGCCTAGAAATTTTGGAAAAGTCTTTGATAAACCTCCTATAGAATCCAACATAACCAAGGAAACTACTAATACCTTTGATATCTTTAGGACATGGCATTTTCTCAATTGCATCTACCTTGGCCTGATCCACTTCAATGCCTCTTTCAGAAATTTTATTGCCCAAAACAATACCTTCGTTAACCATAAAGTGGCACTTCTCCCAATTCAAGACAAGATTTGTTTGTTCACATCTCTGCAAAACTCGATCAAGATTGCTTAAAAAATCATCAAAAGACTTCCCATAAACAGAAAAGTCATCCATGAAAACCTCAACAATCTTTTCACAAAAATCAGAGAATATAGCAGTCATACATCTTTGAAAGGTAGCAGGTGCATTACATAAACCAAAAGGCATATGTCTATAAGCATAAGTTCCAAAAGGACAAGTAAAAGTGGTGTTTTCTTGATCAGGTTATGAAACATGTATTTGTGAAAAACAATAATATCCATCAAGAAAGCAAAAAATGTGTGTGCTTAGATAATCTTTTTAACATTTGATCGATAAAAGGCAGAGGGTAATGATCTTTTCTAGTTGCTTTGTTTAATTTTCTATAATAAATTATCATTCTATAGCCTGTGACAATTCTTTGTGGAATAAGCTCATTCTTATCATTAGGAACAACAGTAATACCTCCCTTCTTAGGGACACAATGAACAGGACTTACCCATCTACTATCAGCTATAGGATAGATTATACCTGCTTCCACAAGTTTCAATATTTCCGTTCTTACCACTTCTTTCATCTTTGGATTTAACCGTCGTTGGTGATCAACAACGGGTTTAGCATCAGGTTCCATATTAATCTTGTGCTGACATAGAGTGGGACTAATGCCCCTAAGATCATCAAGAGTATATCCAATAGTAGTTATGTGCTTCCTCGGAACTTTCAATAATCTTTCTTCTTCATGTTCTGAAAGGTTAGCACTAATAATAACAGGATATCCTTTTCTCATCAAGATAAGCATATTCCAAAGTGTCTGGCAATTGTTTTAATTCAAACACAGGATCACCTTTAGGTGGAGGAGGACCTCCTAGATTTTCAATAGACAAATTGTGTTTAAGCAGAGGTTGTTGTTTGAAAAAGATTCTATCTATTTCATTTCTTTCACGCATATGCAAATCATTTTCATGGTCTAGCAAGTATTGTTCCAAAGGGTCAGTAGGAGGAACAACAATAGAAACAAGACCTATAGTTTCATCCTCACTAGGCAAATCTTTCATATGAGGTTGTCTACTAAACTTGGAAAAATTAAATTCATGAGATTCATCACCAAAGCTAACACCGATAGTTTGTTTCTTAAAATCTATTTTGGCAATTGATGGTGTTCAAGAAAGGTCTACCAAAGATAATGGTACAAAGTCATCTTGTGGGGAACCAAGAACAAGAAAATCAATAGGATATTTTATTTTCCCACACAATACTTCAACATCTCTAAGAATCCCAATTGGTGATATAGCATCTCCATTGGCAAGTTTAATAGTGACATCTATGTTTTCTATTTCAGCAGGTGCTATTTCATTCTTAATTTCTTCATATAAGGAAAAAGGAATAGCACTCACACTAGCACCTAGGTCACATAACCCATGATAACAATGATCTCCTATCTTAACTGAGATAACAAGCATGCCAACAACTGGTCTATGTTTATCTTGTTCTTCAGGTTTGGCAATTCCATAAGCTTCATCACAGAAGTAAATAGCATGCCCATCAATATTTTCGACTAAGAGATCTTTAATCATAGCAGCACTAGGTTCAACTCTGATTTGTTCAGCTAGTTTGGGTGTTCTAACATAAATTTTGTTAACCACAGTTGAAGCTTTAGCATGTTACTTCATCCTAACAGGGAAAGGTGGGTTTTCAATATAAGTAGTGGGAACAACTGGATCAACATTGTAAATGATAGTTTCTTCTTTAGCTTTTACCAGTTCTTTAACTTCCTCTTTAATAGGTGGGTGATATTTAAACCACTTCTCCTTAGGGAGATCAACACGAGTAGCAAAATATTCAAAAAAGGAAGCTACTATCTCAGAGTCAAGTCCATATTTAGTGCTAAACTTTTGAAAAGCATCGGTATTCATAAAATATTTAACACAATCAAACTTAGGTTCAATACCTGACTATTTACCTTCGTCGAGTTCCCAATCTTCAGTGTTGCATTTAATTCTTTCTAAAAGATCCCACCGGAAATCAATAGTATTATTCATAAAAGAACCAGTACAAGAAGTATCGAGCATGGATTGATCATTACGAGAAAGCCGAGCATAAAAATTCTGAATAATAATTTCTCTTGAGAGCTCATGATTAGGGCATGCATATAACATTGACTTAAGCCTCCCAAAAGCTAGAGCGATACTTTCTCCTTCACGAGGCCAAAAATTATATATATATATATATATATACATATACATATACATATATATATATAATTCCGATCACGATGAACTAGATACATAGGACAATTTTTTTGATGAAATTCCAATTTCAACCGATTCCAGTTCCAAGATCCAATATCATCGCATAGCCTATATGTAGGACCTTGAAGTATGTCTAGAGGGGGGGGGATGATTAGACTACTTGACCAATTAAAAACTTACCTTTTCCCAATTTTAGACTTTGGCAGATTTTAGCTTATCTTGCACAAGTCAAGCAATCTTCACACAATTCGAGCAAGCATGCAAAGAGTATATGAGCAGCGGAAATTAAAGCATGCAACTTGCAAGAATGTAAAGGGAAGGGTTTGGAGGATTCAACGCAATTGGAGACACAGATGTTTTTGTCGTGGTTCCGATAGGTGGTGCTATCGTACATCCACGTTGATGGAGACTTCAACCCACGAAGGGTAACGGTTGCGCGAGTCCACGGAGGGCTCCACCCACGAAGGGTCCACGAAGAAGCAACCTTGTCTATCCCACCATGGCCGTCGCCCACGAAGGACTTGCCTCACTAGCGGTAGATCTTAACGAAGTAGGCGATCTCCTTGCCCTTACAAACTCCTTGGTTCAACTCCACAATCTTGTCGGAGGCTCCCAAGTGACACCTAGCCAATCTAGGAGACACCACTCTCCAAGAAGTAACAAATGGTGTGTTGATGATGAACTCCTTGCTCTTGTGCTTCAAATGATAGTCTCCCCAACACTCAACTCTCTCTCATAGGATTTGGATCTGGTGGAAAGAAGATTTGAGTGGAAAGCAACTTGGGGAAGGCTAGAGATCAAGATTCATATGGTAGGAATGGAATATCTTGGCCTCAACACATGAGTAGGTGGTTCTCTCTCAGAACTGGTAAGTTGGAAGTGTAGGTTTGTTCTGATGGCTCTCTCCACGAATGAAGAGGAGGTGGACGGGTATATATAGCCTCCACACAAAATCTAACCATTACACACAATTTACCAAACTCGGTGGGACCGAATCAACAAACTCGGTCGAACCGATTTAGCAAATCTAGTGACCGTTAGGATTTTCGGTGGGACCGACATGCAACTCGGTAGGACCGATATGGTTAGGGTTAGGGCATAACGTAATCTCGGTGAGACCGATTACACAAACTCGGTGAGACTGATTTTGGTAATTAGCTAACCAGATAGTTGGTCAGGTAAACTCGGTGGGACCGATTCGCTCTTTTCGGTGAGACCGAAATGTTACGAAAGGGAAACATAGAGTTTACATTGCAATCTCGGTGGGACCGATCGCTCACTTCGGTTAGACCGAAACGTTACGAAGGGAAACAGAGAGATTACAATCCCATCTCGGTGAGACCGAGATCCCTATCGGTGAGACCGATTTGCCTAGGGTTTGTGGCAGTGGCTATGACATTTGAACTCGGTGGCGCCGGATAGAGAGAATCGGTAGGACCAATTTTGACTTTGGGTTTAGGTCATATGTGGATGTGAGAAAGTAGTTGAGGGTTTTTGGAGCATATCACTAAGCACTTGAAGCAAGAGGCTCATTAAGCAACACCTCATCCCTCCTTGATAGTATTGGCTTTTCCTATAGACACAATGTGATCTTGGATCACTAAAATGTAAAATGTAGAGTCTTGAGCTTTTGAGCTTGAGCCAATCGTTTGTCCTTAATATTTTGAGGGATCCACTTTCATCATCCATGCCATGCCATTCATTGAGCTTTCCTGAAATATTTGTCTTGGAATAGCATTAGCTCAATGAGCTATATGTTGTTATGAATTACCAAAACCACCTAGGGATAGTTGCACTTTCAATCTCCCCCTTTTTGGTAATTGATGACAACATATAGATCAAAGCTTCGACAAATGATAATAAGATTGAAAAACATCGTCGCTTTGAGAAGTATGTGATAAGCAAGAGCTCCCCCTAAATTTGTGCATAGTTTAAGATTTGCTTTGGACTGCAAATGCACAAGGAATTAGGCTCATGGGTTACTCTTCCATGTCACATACATCTTGGTGGAGCGCTCAAAATAATAAAGATTGAATACATGCACTCATCACCAAGCAAAGTGAATGATCATATAAGGATAAGTAAGATAATATCATCTAACAAGCATAAGTGTAGCTTATGATCAAACACATGATCATCAATGTCTCACAGGAATAGCATAGTATCTCAAGCAAGCAAAAGCAAATGTTCAACCACCAAAACAAGAGAGAACAAAAGCAAACTCTCTCTCTCGAAGCCTATGATCTATACATTTTTCTCCCCCTTTGGCAACAAGTTACCAAAAAGTTCATGGAAAATGCATAGTGCTAGAACGACTCTCAGGCTTGGTCTTCAGGTGGTGGTGTAGAGATGATGCCAAGGACGAAAGCTTCAGTTGATGTTGATGGAGCTGGAGGAGTTGGTGCTGGAGCTGGTTGCACTGGAGCTGTAGGACCTGTAGCTGGTGCAGATGAAGTGGCTCTGGTGTCTGGCACTGGCACTGCAGCTGATCTCTGAGCTCGGGGCACTCTAGCAAATGCATCAGTAGTTGTCCTGCCCTTCCTCTCTTGCATGTCATCCTGTAGCTGCTCCACAACTGACTGAATCTCAGTTACTTTGACATCTAAATCATAGAATTTTTGTTCCATGATTCTTTCCAGGCTCTCCTGGTTTTGAGTTAGGGTGGCCAACCCCTTCTCAATCCTCAGAGTTGATGCTATCAATTAACCAAGCTGCTCCTGCTTGTTCTTCAAAAAGTATTCAGATGCCTCCTCTTGAGTTGGCATCTTGGCAGCCTTCTCTTTCTTTGCTTTCTCCTTCTTCTCTTGAGCTTGTACTGATGATGGTTCATTCTCATTCATCACAACTTGATTTTCCTCAAAGTCTGGATGGAGAACAAAGTGTTCCTTATCCAACAGATATTTTCCTGTGCCCATCTTTGAGTTAATCAACTCCTGAATTTGTGGGGCATATCCACAACTTCTCTTTTGGTCTGCTGCTGTTCTCTTGATAGTCTCAACCATGAGGCTCATGACCTTGAATTTCTATGGCACATCAAATATGTGTAGCAAATTTATTGCATGCCCTCTGATCATGTTGTGGTCACCTGACTTGGGCAAAAGAGTGTGCCTTAGAATCCAGTTGATCATCGGCAGCCCTGACAGAAGAAAATGGACTGACCCAAACTTGAAAGTCTCAAGAGCTTTGTCTGGGATCTCCTTGTACATATGTGACATAGAATTGTGATCTATTTTTGTCTTGGCATAAACATCTAGGTCATCTTCACTCTCCTTTGGGGCATTGATCAGATTTGCCCATTCCTCAATAGTTGATTGGTATCTCGTACCTTCAGACATCCAAACTATCTTGCCATCTGGATAGAAATGTGCTGTGGATTAGAATTGCATAATGAGCTCATCATTCCAGTTTGTGAGCTTCTGTCCAACAAAATCTGCAACTCCACATGCACTGAAGCTGTCATACACTCCAGGATAATGTTCTTCATTCTCCTTCATGTAGGTCCAGTCGACCCACCTCATATCACACACTATAGGCTTCTTGTCCAACAAGATTGTCTCATAGAAATCCTGTTGTTCCTTTGTGTGGAACCTGTAATCAACAGCAGTCCTTCTTCTGATTGCATATGGATCAGACAATCTCCATAGCCTCAACCCTGAATCTCTCCTGATGTTCATGTTCTCTGTCACAGGATGAGCATCATTGTGGTCTGGAATCTTGGGTTTGAGCTTCCTCAGGACTTGTCCTTCATCATCTTCTTCAGCAGCAACTTCAGGCACTGGGGCCTTGTTCTTCTCAACAGCTGGTATACTCATGGTATTCCTCTTTGGTGCACTCTTGGGCTTGGACACAGCTTTGGGTGCTTCCTTGGGCTTTGATGTTGCAGCCCCTGACTTTATAGCATCACCCATCAGCTTCTGAGCCTTGGGTGCTGGTGCAGCAACCTCTTCTTCCTCTTCCTCTTCCATCATGGAAGGTTGACCAACAACTCTGGCCATGGTCTTTTTGACCCTTTCCTTCCCCTTCTTTTCTTCTGCAGCTAGCTCTTTGGGATCAGGTTTTTCAGGTACTTGTGTTGATCCTTTGACCTTCAGTATAGGTGTCCTCTTGGCAGGGACCTTCCTATTAAGTCCAGGCTTTGTGGTCTTTGCTGAGCCATACTCCTTTTTGAGCACTACCTTCTTGGAAGTAGCCTCATCTTCAGCTGCCACATAGTCCTCATCCTCAGATTCTGAGGTTTTCTTCCTTCTGGCTCTTGTGGCTGCTTTAGGCAAATTGCTAGGAGTGCTTCTGCTGCCATCATCTGAGGAACTGGAGGGACTAGTGCCCTCACTCATGTGAATCTGCTCTTCTTCCCTATTCTGGCTGTCACTTTGGTCTGACATGCTGCAAACACTGACTGCTGACCCTGTGAATGGTCATAGATGAGATAGAGTGGATGAGCATCACAAAATGCAGAGATTTTTGCAAAAAAATGCTTCAAAAACTTAGTTTTAGTTTTCCACAGAAAGCATTTCGGATCAACCGATTTTCAAACTCGGTGATACCGAAGCAGTTTTGGAACCTAAACTAGTGAAATCGGTCAGACCGAGTCACAGCTCGGTGGCACCGAGACTGCTAGGGTTTCACAAAGTTCTAAAATCGGTCACACCGATTAGCAATTCTCGGTCAGACCGAGAGTTACTAGTGCAATGGCGTTAGCCGAATCGGTGGGACCGGGTTTTTCAACTCGGTGGGTCCGAGATGGTTTCGGCGGAAACCTAACCCTAAATTTTCAAATCACATCTATTCTAAGGATTGTTTTGACTGGATAGAGGTGTTTCAATCGTGGCAAGAATCATAATGAACACAATGTGCTGAGAATCAGACGAGGATAGCACTGTGATCGAGTTCATACCCTAGTTCGGCGATGAACTCGCTACGGCGGCAACAGCGGAGATGAAATCCGTTGACAGCGCCGGAGACCAGCGACAGGAGGCGGTTGGCGACGAAGTCGATGATCCGGAGACCCAGGTGGCATAGCGAGCTATGCGCGGGCGAAGAGGTTTGGAGAAAGTTTTCCAAATTTTGCCCGTGTGAATATATAGCCCGACACTGTCGGTGTGACCGAGTGGAACAACTTGGTGGCACCGAGATGCATACCTGTTGACAGTTACTGCAACTCGGTGTGACCGAAAAGTTCAAATCGGTCGCACCGAGATTGAAAACCTAGATCGACTGAGTGATCTCAGTATGACCGAAATGGAAGAATCGGTCAGACCGAAAAGCACAAAGAAGTTTTGGAAGTTTAAGTCTATGACGAATCGGGGACTCCGAGTGCTCCTCACACAGAGTGGTTCGAATCTGACTTGATCAAATTTTGTGATGTAGCATGAATAGAGTTTGAGACGAGAAAAGCATAGAT
Organism: Triticum aestivum; assembly: GCF_018294505.1. NCBI lineage: Eukaryota > Viridiplantae > Streptophyta > Magnoliopsida > Poales > Poaceae > Triticum > Triticum aestivum. Next base: position 438,065,865 of record NC_057798.1, read on the forward strand.
AGCTAGAGAAGGTTCTTAGGCATTCTTGTCCATCCACTTGGCAAAAGAAAAAGAAACCAAACAATCAAAACAACAAATGGATGTCCTCGAATGAGTAAAATATGCAACCAACATGCTCACACAATAAAATGGCAAATGAAATATGTGGCAAAGCATGCACAACCAATTCTAGCATCTATCAAACAATTGGCGATGACTAGGTCATCTATATATGAGTATATTGACTTAGGAGTCAAATGAGAACATTTGATCATAGGTCATACTCATCGTTTAAGCTCAAGTGGGGTTACCACTTTTACATAATGCATTGATGTGTTCACATCATTAGAGTTGCTTTGACTCAATTCTTAGAGTTAAGCTCCCCCTAGATGTGAGATCCCCCCTTAGAGGGATGAACTAACCTTGGGTTTTGTCGATGATGACTTCATGTAGGTGTTGAAGATGTGGATGCTCAATGTTGATGTAGATCATTTGGAGCAATCCTTTGGAGTGAGTTGCACTTTCAATACCTACATGGGTTAGTCCCACAAGGAACAAACAAGAATATCCATAGACATAGAGTGATGCACACACAAGATGATGTCCATGAAAACATTAGGTTACCTTGTCCCTTGCCTTACCAACATGAGGGTTTGTGACTCCTTGAACTAGTGCAAGATATGGAAGTTGATTGCACTTGTCCTTGCCATAATGATATGAGTGAAGAATGTTGGCGGAGTCACCCTCAAGAACTCTCTAGTTCTTCTTCTTCGGGATCCACATCATCTTGATGGGAATCCTTGGAGTTGTAGTTGTACTTGATGAAGTAGAACTTGACGTAGTCTTGGGAACCCACTTGACCAAGGCCTTAGGTGCTTCTTCAAATGCATCAATCTCCTCTTGAAGCTTGTCCTTGCCTTTGTTCTTGTGGTCTTGTGGTGGAAGATCATCTTGTGCTTGTGTTCCCTTGAAGGAAGTAGGATCATACTTCTCTTGTTGAGGAACAAACTTCGTCTTGGGGTATTGATCTTCTTCCCACTCAACTCCATTGGCATTGAACTTTCGTTCAAAACCAACACCTTGATTCTTCCGGTGCCTTCCTTGCTTGCGTACAATTTCCTCGAATTGCTTACTCCCGGCAAGGCTCTTGTATACACCTTTCTCTATAATTCCCTTCAATAAGCTATTTTCTTGCTCAAGTGTAACTTGGCTAAGAGAATCATTAGTGGAATCAAGAGAACTACTAGAAGCAACAATATTGGATTTAGCATTATTATTGTTACTACTAGAGGAAGAATCTTTCTTGTTCTTGTTACTAGACTTGACTTGAGGCATGTAAGTAGATAAGAGTAAACGCTTGGCAATGTAAGAAGAACTTTTCTTACGGAGATCATCATTGATTGCCTTTAAGAACTCATGCTCTTGCTCAAGATTGAGCTTTTCAAAGCGTAACTTCTCATGAGCCCTTAAAAGTTCTCGATGATCTTCGAAGATAGTTTCATGAGCTAACTTAAGAGTGTTTAGTTCTTTAGTTAGAAGCTCAATCTTCTCCTTATCATTGTCATTCGTTTTATCTTGATTAGCATGATTAATTGACGTTTCATCATAGTATTCATTACTAGAGTTGTCAATAAGTAAATCATCATCACCTAACAAGTCATCTTCATCACTATTAAAATCAACATACTCGGGGTGTGTTACCTTAGGACCTTTGGCCATGAAGCATCTTCCAATTCCTTCATTTGGTGAATCAAATATGTCGTAGGAGTTGGTTGACACAAGTGCTAGACCGGCAACACCTTCATCTTGAGTATATTCGGAGTCGGAGTGATAGCTTCTCTCGGAGTGATTGTCGGAGTCGGAGCCGGATACCCATTCACCAACATGAGCTTGATGTCTTCGTTTTGTGTAGCTCTTTGATGACTTGTCCTTCCTTTCCGAATCCTTGCTTCTCCGTGAGGGTCTTCGTTCATAACGATCATCTCTACTCCTTCTCTCTCTTGGTGGTGATTCTTCTCTTCTACTTCTTCTTTTTGGAGAATCTTCTCTTCTTTTGTAGGGTGCCGTACACTCATTGGAATAGTGTCCGGGTCTCCCACAATTGTAGGAAATGCGCTCTCGACTAGAAGATCTTTTGTCATTGTAGGACCTTGACTTAGAGCTTCTTTCTTTGCTTCTACTCTTGTAGAATTTGTTGAAGTTCTTCACCATTAAGCTCAATTCTTCATTGAAGGTTTGTTTCTCACTTGATGATGTGGGGGCTTCACATGAGGCTTTGTAAGCACCACTTGACTTGTTGTGAAGTTCCTCCTTATCCTTGAGTGACATCTCATGAGCAACAATTCTTCCAATGACTTCTGTTGGCTTCAGATCTTTGTAATTTGGCATCATTTGGATCAATGTGCACATGGTATCATACTTTCCATCCAATGCTCTTAGGATCTTCTTGATGATGAATCTGTCGGTCATCTCTTCACTTCCTAAGCCGGCAATCTCATTTGTGATAAGAGCAAGCCTAGAGTACATTTCAGCGACACCTTCACCATCCTTCATTTTGAACTTGTCAAGCTGACTTTGGAGCACATCCAACTTGGATTCCTTACCGGAGTCGGTACCTTCATGCATATCAATCAAAGTATCCCAAGTTTCCTTTGCATTGTCAAGACGGCTGATTTTGTTGAATTCTTCGGGGCACAAGCCATTGAAGAGGATATCACAAGCTTGAGCGTTGTATTGCAACATCTTCAATTCATCCGCACTAGCTTCACGGTTCGGCTCTCTCCCATCAAAGAATTCACCTTGCAAGCCAATACACACAATAGCCCAAACGGCGGGGTTATGTCCGAGAATATGCATTTTCATCTTATGCTTCCAACTAGCAAAATTAGTGCCATCAAAGTAAGGACCTCTACGGTGATAATTTCCCTCGCTAGACGCCATACTCTCCTAGGTTGTGAAACCAAGGCTATGACCACCAAAAGCTATGGAAATCAAAGCAAATGGAGACCAAAGCTCTGATACCACTTGTAGGACCTTGAAGTATGTCTAGAGGGGGGGGGGTGATTAGACTACTTGACCAATTAAAAACTTAACCTTTTCCCAATTTTAGACTTTGGCAGATTTTAGCTATCTTTGCACAAGTCAAGCAATCTTCACACAATTCAAGCAAGCATGCAAAGAGTATATGAGCAGCGGAAATTAAAGCATGCAACTTGCAAGAATGTAAAGGGAAGGGTTTGGAGGATTCAAACGCAATTGGAGACACGGATGTTTTTGTCGTGGTTCCGATAGGTGGTGCTATCGTACATCCACGTTGATGGAGACTTCAACCCACGAAGGGTAACGGTTGCGCGAGTCCACGGAGGGCTCCACCCACGAAGGGTCCACGAAGAAGCAACCTTGTCTATCCCACCATGGCCGTCGCCCACGAAGGACTTGCCTCACTAGCGGTAGATCTTCACGAAGTAGGCGATCTCCTTGCCCTTACAAACTCCTTGGTTCAACTCCACAATCTTGTCGGAGGCTCCCAAGTGACACCTAGCCAATCTAGGAGACACCACTCTCCAAGAAGTAACAAATGGTGCGTTGATGATGAACTCCTTGCTCTTGTGCTTCAAATGATAGTCTCCCCAACACTCAACTCTCTCTCATAGGATTTGGATCTGGTGGAAAGAAGATTTGAGTGGAAAGCAACTTGGGGAAGGCTAGAGATCAAGATTCATATGGTAGGAATGGAATATCTTGGCCTCAACACATGAGTAGGTGGTTCTCTCTCAGAACTGGTAAGTTGGAAGTGTAGGTTTGTTCTGATGGCTCTCTCCATGAATGAAGAGGAGGTGGAGGGGTATATATAGCCTCCACACAAAATCTAACCGTTACACACAATTTACCAAACTCGGTGGGACCGAATCAACAAACTCGGTCGGACCGATTTAGCAAATCTAGTGACCGTTAGGATTTTCGGTGGGACCGACATGCAACTCGGTAGGACCGATATGGTTAGGGTTAGGGCATAACGTAATCTCGGTGAGACCGATTACACAAACTCGGTGAGACCGATTTTGGTAATTAGCTAACCAGAGAGTTGGTCAGGTAAACTCGGTGGGACCGATTCGCTCTTTTCGGTGAGACCGAAATGTTACGAAAGGGAAACAGAGAGTTTACATTGCAATCTCGGTGGGACCGATCGCTCACTTCGGTTAGACCGAAACGTTACGAAGGGAAACAGAGAGATTACAATCCCATCTCGGTGAGACCGAGATCCCTATCGGTGAGACCGATTTGCCTAGGGTTTGTGGCAGTGGCTATGACATTTGAACTCGGTGGCGCCGGATAGAGAGAATCGGTAGGACCGATTTTGACTTTGGGTTTAGGTCATATGTGGATGTGAGAAAGTAGTTGAGGGTTTTTGGAGTCACTAAGCACTTGAAGCAAGAGGCTCATTAAGCAACACCTCATCCCTCCTTGATAGTATTGGCTTTTCCTATAGACTCAATGTGATCTTGGATCACTAAAATGTAAAATGTAGAGTCTTGAGCTTTTGAGCTTGAGCCAATCCTTTGTCCTTAATATTTTGAGGGATCCACTTTCATCATCCATGCCATGCCATTCATTGAGCTTTCCTGAAATATTTGTCTTGGAATAGCATTAGCTCAATGAGCTATATGTTGTTATGAATTACCAAAACCACCTAGGGATAGTTGCACTTTCACTATACCATGTCAATGCTTTTCCCTTCAAAGATAAATGGAAAAAGTACTTCTTATTTTCATCTCCGGGCAAACCTGCAAGCTTAAACAATCCACAAATTTCATCCACATATATCGAGTGCATATCAGGATGTTCGGTTCCATCTCCTGCATAAGGATTAGCTAGTAGTTGTTCTACCATACCCGAAGGAATTTCACATTCAATATTTTCAGTAGGTGCAGTAGGTTGAGGGGCAACTAATTGTGGTTTCGGTCGAGGTGAAGATACCCCGAACAAACCCCTCCAAGGATTGTTTTCCATAGTAACAAGTGACAATAAATTTCAGCACGTAGTAATAATGTTTCCATACAAATTTCCACTTACAAAGAGCGCTTCACTCCCCGGTAACGGCGCCAGAAAATAGCCTTGATGACCCACAAGTATATGGGGTCAATTGTAGCCTTTTCGATAAGTAACAGTGTCGAACCCAACGAGGAGCAGAAGGAAATGACAAGTGGTTTTCAGCAAGGTAATGTGTGCAGGTGCTGAAATTGTAAGTAGCGGAGTAGTTTGATAGCAAGATAATTTGTAACGAGAAAGTAATGATAGTAGTAATAAAAGTGCAGCAAGGTAGACCAATCCTTTTGAGGCAAAGGACAGGCCAAAACGGTCTCTTATGTTAAGCAAAGTGTTCTTGAGGGTACACGGGAATTCCATCTAGTCACTTTCATCATGTTGGCTTAATTCGTGTTCGCTACTTTGATAATTTGATATGTGGGTGGACCAGTGCTTAGGTGTTGTTCTTACTTGAACAAACCTTCTACTTATGATTAACCCTCTCGCAAGCATCCGTAACTATGAGAAAAGTATTAAGAATAAATTCTAACCATAGCATTAAACTTTTGGATCCAGTCGGTCCCTTACGGAATAGCGCATAAACTGGGGTTTAAGCTTCTGTCACTCTTGCAACCCACCATCTAATAACTACTCCACAATGCATTCCCTTAGGCACAAATATGGTGAAGTGTCATGTAGTCGATGTTCACATGACACCACTAAGGGAATGGCAACATACATATCATCAAAATATCGAACACATATCAATTTCACATGATTACTTGCAACATGGTTTCTCACTACTCACAAATGATAATCATGCACAAGATCAGAGGGGTATTAAATAGCATAATGGATCTGAACATATAATCTTCCACCAAATAAACCATATAGTAATCAACTACAGGATGGAATCAACACTACTAGTCACCCACAAGCACCAATCTATAGTTCCGTACAGAGATTGAACACAAGAGATGAACCAGGGTTTGAGAGGAGTTGGTGCTGTTGAAGATGTTGATGAAAATAGCCCTCCCCAAGATGGGAGAGTTGTTGGTGATGACGATGACAATGATTTCCCCCTCCGGGAGGGAAGTTCCCCTGGCGGAATTGCTCCGCCGGGGGGCAAAAGTGCTCCTGTCCAAGTTCCGCCTTGAGGCGGCGGCGCTTCATCCCGAAAGTCCTCCCCTTAATTTTTCTAGGTTAAAATGACTTATATACCATAAGAGGGGCACCGGAGGTGGGCTGAGGAGGGCAGCACCCACCAGGACACGCCTGGGCCTCCTAGCACGCCCAGGTGGGTTGTGCCCACCTGGTGGCCCCCCTCTGGTACTTACTTGCTCCAATATTCATTAAATATTCCATAAAAATCCTCGGGAAGTTTCAATCCATTTGGAGTTGTGCAGAATAGGTAGCTTGACGTAGTTTTTTCAGGTCCAGATTTCCAGCTGCCAGAATTCTCCCCCTTTGTGCATACCTTGCATATTATGAGAGAAAAGGCATTCGGATTACTCGAAAAAGCATTATTATACAGTAAAACAACATAAATAACAGTAGGAAAACATGATGCAAAATGGACGTATCAAGGCGCGACTGAAACGCTCCAGGTCAAGGATGCCCAGGCCTCCATGCGTGGTGGGCAAGTACACCGTCGGCCAGTTGACCTTGCAGCTGGATCTGGTGATCTCCTCCTATTGTTTCCACATGAACTTTTTCCTGCACTTGTCGATGTCTCTCAGCAGCTTCTTGGGGACCCGCGGGACGGTCAGTGCCAATGTTGGCATGGCGCTGAGTACACATCTAACAAGAATTCTCCTGCTGGCTATGGTTAGTAGTCCGCCCTTCCAGCCCGCCAGCCTAGATTTGAGTCTATCTATGATGAATTGCAGATGCACTAATCTTAATCTAGAAGTGGTGATCGGGAGGCCTAGATAGGTGGCTAGGAAAGTGCCTATTGCACCACCAAAATTCTGTAGCACGGCCGTGAGGTCGACGTTGTCACATCTAATTGGTAGAGCCGAAGATTTTGAGGGGTTTATATGGAGGCATGTGGATTCACCAAAGTCACGGAGGATGTCTAGGAGTGCGTCAATCTCATATTATATTGGGCTTGCAAACATGACAACATCGTCGGCGTACAGGTTGATTCTAAGCTTGAGCTCACGGCCAGGCAGTGGAGCAATAATTTGTCGATGCATGGCTTCCTCTAAGAGGTGATGTAGCGGATCAATTGCCAAGATGAACAGGAAAGGTGATAGTGGGTCGCCCTGCCGGAGTCCTCGATGATGCGTAATCTTCCAGCCTGACGAGCTGTTTAGGAGGAAAGAAGATGACGAGGTGGAGAGTAGGAGGGCAATCCAGTCTCTCCACCGCGCACTAAAACCTAGCCTCTGCAAAAGCTCAAGGATGTAATCCCCGGATACATCGTCGAAGGCCTTGGCGATGTCTAGTTTGAGTAGTAGATGAAAGGGCTAGTTATCGACTAGAGGGGGTGAATAGGAGATTTTTATGAAAGTCTTCAAAACATGGGAGTTTCAAAGACAAACAATAGAAATGACACTATTTGTATGCAGCGGAAGGTAGACTACACTAGACAAGCCATAGTTAACTATTCAATGAAGTGAAAGCGCGAAGACTAATAGCACCTAGGTAGTAAAGATCAGGATGGAAGATAGTATGAAGCCAATCAGAACAGGTAGTCACACAGTGAAGTCAAACAGATAATGCAAGCAGGCAATGACTTCACGAAGACAAACTGTAAGTAGAGAGAAGTGAGAGATAGAACCAGTAGCTTCAGGCGGACAGGGATTTGTTCGACAAGTTCCAGTTGCTGTGACAACTGTACGTCTGGTTAGGGAGGCTGAGATTCAACTCAGAAGACCGCGTCTTCACCTTATTCCCCTTGATCTAAGGACACCTAGTCCCCGCCCAATCACTCTGGTAAGTCTTCAAGGTAGACTTCCGAACCTTCACAGACTTCGTTCACCGGCAATCCACAATGACTCTTGGATGCTCAGAACGTGACGCCTAACCGGCTGGAGGATTCACAGTCCTCAAGTGTAACAAGTCTTCAGATCACGCGGACAGAAAGACTTCAGTGATGCCAAACACTCTTTGGGCTCTGGGTGGTTTGGGCTTTGTCCTCGCAAGGATTCTCTCTCGAAAGCTTCGGCGGTGGGTTGCTCTCAAACGACAAAAGCCGTGTACTAACTCTGAGCAGCCACCAATTTATGGTGTAGGGGGTGGGCTATTTATAGCCACTGGGCAACCCGACCTGATTTGTCCGAAATGACCCTGGGTCACTAAGGAACTGGCACGTGTCGCAACGGTCAGATTTCAAACACACGCGACAGCTTGACTTGGGCTACAAGTAAAGCTGACTCATCCGACTCTGGATAAGATTTGCTCTCATTGTCTTCGCTCGAAGACATAGGATTTGGTTGAGCATCACTTCAGTCACTCTGACTTTGTTCACTTGGACCCCACTTAACAGTGCGGTGGTTCCTATGACTCAACAAAGAAGAAAAGGAAAACAACAAAACAACTATGTCTTCGCGCTCCATAGTCTTCACTCGATATCTTCTCATGTCATAGTCTTCAACGTGAATAGCTTCACAGACCACCACTGTCTTCAATGTCTTCACACATTTTTAGGGGTCATCTCTGGTAGGTAAACCGAATCAATGAGGGACTACTACCTGTGTTATTCTGCAATTCTCACAAACACATTAGTCCCTCAACCAGGTTTGTCGTCAATACTCCAAAACCAACTAGGGGTGGCACTAGATGCACTTACAATCTCCCCCTTTTTGGTGATTGATGACAAACTGGTTGAAGTTTTCAACGGGGATAAAAGTATGTGAAATTGTAGAGGATTAAGGTATTGTCTTCATAGGCAGCAAAAAGGCTCCCCCTGAAGATGTGCATATAAATGTTTTGCGTTGGAATGCAAATGCACATGGCAGGTTGTACTTGTGGAGATCCTCTTCACCATATGAAGACAATACATCATGCATGAACAGATATACAGGAATAATGACATGCATAATGAAAAATGGACGTCTGCGAAATGACTTCATGCGGGATTTATCATCGCACATGCGGAATTATCGTGCATCAAGAATAGCAGAAAAAGTAGCAGACGACCATCAAGTTTAAGTGTTATAACTCAAAGAACCAAATGTATCAAAAGCGAGAGTTGTAAGCACTAGGCAAAAGTATAGCAACCACCCATAAGGACCCGCTTGAAGACTATCAACATATGCTTCTCCCCCTTTTGTCAGTAAGGATCAAAAAGGTTTGAAGACATAGTCTCTACTCGTTCCCATGAGGAGTAGGTGAAGCAGCAGGGTCGTCATTGAGGTTTGGTGGTGCAGAAGAACTTGGTGCAGTGTCGAGACGCGTTGAGGTTGGAGGTGGTGAAGTAGCATCATCGGCGTCATCTAGGACTCTGGCATTAACAGTTGCTGCGGAGGAGGAGTACTCTGAATCTTCAAGAGACGGGGTTCGATGCAAGACAACATTCCTGGGAGGAGTGGAGTCGAACTTGAATCTCTTAGTGAAGCCATCGTCTTGAAGATCAGCTTCAACACTGAGCAATGTCAGACTCTTCCAAGACCTCCGACAGGTTTCATGAGTGACAAAGGCATTCTTGGTGGCAAGGTTGCGAATGCGATTTACATCCATCAAGAGGCTTTGCATTTGACGCTTTAGCCAGTAGTGATGCTTGTCATGTTTCTGATGCAAGGCCACGAGAAGCTCTCGGTCATTGAGCACACGAGATCGTTTCTGAGGCCTTGGGGCAATAGTGCTTTCTGTGGCTTCAGGGCGTGCACGGCGAGTGTTGCCGGCCAGAGGATAGACACGAGAAGCAACCTGAACACCTTCAACATGCTGGGAGAAACTCTGACGATCTGCATTGTGAAGATATAGTGCTTCCTTGGCAGGCTCTGGGTAGATGGCTTCGACGGACATATCCACCTCTGGCAGAAATATGAGATGATTGCGCACAGAGGGCTGATAGTCAACAACGGAGTGAAGCTTGATCAGTCGCATAATCCAAGGAGCATAGAATTTTAGACCAAATACGTCTGATCCAGATGCAGCAAATTGGCGAATGAAGAAATCCTGAGCATTTAAGCTGATGCCATTGACAGTATAGAAGACCAATGTCTTCATTGCGCCTTCTAGTTTGGCTGAGGAAGAATGTCCTTTGATGGGCCATAGAGTTCGCCTGATAATGTGATAGATGGTGCGGGCAGATACTCTAGGTCTTCAACAAAGAATTCCTTGGGATATTCAACATCCTGTGGCAGTGGCTTCATCATGGTCAGCATTTGGCTCATGTTGGGCTCTGGCTTCTAAAAGATACTTTCCAACGCATTGCGGTGAAGCTGACAACTAGGTTCATAGAGTTCACCTGGAGCGGATAGGCCAGTAAGCTCAATGAGGTCAAGAGATTTGGCTTCATGATGGACATTGCCTCTCATCCACTCAAGGACCCATGTCTTCGGATCCCTGTTGTAGCCGCGAATGTGAAGGGTTGCATAGAATTGCAGCAGAAGCTCTTCATTCCAATTTTCCTTGTCGGTGACAAACTGGAGAAGGCCAGCATCGCGAAAACAGTCAAGGGCTTCTTCTAAGCAGGGCAGGCCAGCAATGGCTTCAGAATCCAGACGCATATGAGGAAATATGCACTCTTGATTGTATAGAATACATGAGTAGTAGCTGCATTGCTGATAACTCCAGAACCGATCAAATGATATTCTTGGCTTGGAATATGGGTTCTTGGCTTTATCGAAGAAGGTGTTGTGTGCAATGAAGCCATTGACATTGAATGATCCTGGTGCAGATGCAGTACCGGGAAACCTTGGCAGCCTTGGTTTTGGCTTCTGAACCTGAGGCCTATGCTCCACATGATAGTCAAACTGAGGTCCGGGAGCAGGCGGAGGAACCAGAATTGGCCATCTGACAGTGACAAGCTCGCCTTGGTAGAATGCTTCCTCAAAGGTGTGTGTGGCCTTGGAGGCGGAACATGAGCAGTGGCATTAGCAGGGGCGTCAGGATGCACATTTGTTGCAGGTGCATCATTGGCTTCATGCACAGTGTTCATTGTAGGCACCATATTATCTTCAGCCATGACAACGTCATTGGCTTCAGTAGTGTTGTTGGTGGCCGCCTCAAGATTTTCAACCTCCTCTTGAGTAGCTGGAGGGTCGTGCACTGACACATTCTCCTCGAGAACAACTTCTTGGTTGGTAGGGGGAGTAGCAACACACTCTTCTTCTTGTCTTTCATCGGCTGATGCAGCCGGATTGTCCTCATCAGCATTTGCTTCGGACATAGGAACCGTCACTGAGGGATTTTCTTCAGGGAACACTTGACGTGCCACTGAGCTGGATTGGTTTGAATCTTCCTCTGTGATGGTTGTCATGGAGACTGATGGCCTTAGGCCTTTGCGAAGCCGTTGGAACACGGGCGACGCTTTTGGTGATGGTGTGGTCACCATGTAGTTGTCGTCATTCACAATTGGGTTGGTGACTTGCGCTGGTGAAGGACGGGGTGTACTGGGTGAGTCATGACTTGGTGTTGGTGGTTGGGGGCGGTCAGCCCAGGAGGCATCCTGGGAGATTGGCGTCAAAGGACGACCAATATTGATGAGCTCGCTGTTCATGAGAACAGGCGATGATACCGATGGGCGCTCAATCTGAGGAAGGACTTCATCATCTTCTACATTGTCTTGGGGACCAATGTCTTCAGCCGTGATGGGGTCAATGGCTGGATCTTCTTCAGCTTCAGGAGCCTCTGTGGAAGCAGACTCATGAACTATCAACTGACGCTCTTGATTTTCAGGAGCAGGATGAGCAAACGCAATGGGCTCGACAACAAGGGGCTCTTTGGGAGCAGCCCGATCTTTCTTCTTAGTCTTTATCTTCTTGGTGGGTGGTACATCATCAGTGGTGTTCTTGATTTTCCGCTTTCTTGCTTCGGCTTCAGCTGCCTTGGTTTTCTTCTGTTCTGAAGCCACTATGGGGACCTTAGGCTTCGAGCCTGTCATGCTGGCAGGGAAGACAATGTGAGGTTCTTCCCGCCTTGGAGCTTCTGTTTGAGCCACAGTAGGCTTCTTCTTCTTCTTGGCAGCCAGCTTGGGGTCGATGCCAGGACACCCAAGTGCCTTGCGCTTCTCAGCTTCATTGTAAGCTTGAACACACTTGGCAGCAAGATTCTTCATGCGCTCTCTTGAACCTTTGGCTTCCTCGCGCTTCTTGTGAAACGCCTCCTTAAGGCCATGCAGCATCACCTTGAAGTTTTGAACATAAGCCATGCTGAGCTTGGCTACATGCTTCTTGAACTGCTCTTTCTCATAGTCAATCTTGTTCTTCAATTCAACAATTCGCTGAGCTAGAGCCAGCTCGGGAGCAATTGCGCCTTGGAAGGCGACGCTGATGCCAATCGGGAGCTGAAGATCATCAAAGCTGAGATTTGGGTTGTCAAACCACTCATCAATGAAGTTGTCAAGGATGTTCACATCAAAGAGGGGCAGATCATTGAAGATCTCCGCCTCTTGCTTGCTCTTAATCAGCTGCTCAAGAGCATCATCACCGCACTCATTGTCCGTTAACAGATCAATGGCTTCAGTCTCGTTCCTTAGAACGGCAACAGGTGTCAGGGATTGACCAGAGCTTTGTACAGTTTTCTTCCGAGTCTTCTCTTTCTTCTTGGAGATGCGAGAGAGATCTTCAGATGTGTTACTGGGAGCAGGAGGGGCAGTTGCCAATGGCTTTCCTCGAGAAGCTTTTGGAGCAGCAGTTGATTTTGAAGCCTTAGCTTTCTTTTGCTTCTGCGGCTTAGGAGGAGGAGCTGGAGCATCATCAGTGTCAGCATCATCACCAGAATGATCCACTTTTGCACCTTGGATGGCAATGTGTGTGATGAGGCCTGCAAGGTTGTAGAAGGGGCCGATCCTGTTTTCATTGGCTTCACGGGTCCCATCTTCTCGAGGAGCAGATGGACCAGGGTTGAAGTCAAGTCCAAATTCCTTCTTGTTCTTTACAGCAGAGTCTTTGGCAAACTGGTAGTTGCGCTTGAACACATTGTCTTCACGGCACCACAACAAAGAAGAAGGGTCAGCGTTCTCTGGCTGTGGTCCGCGCACCATGCATAGATAGAAACCTTGCTCAATAGCTTCAGCCTGGGTCCTGGGAGGAAGATTTTTGTACAGTATATCACCCCAGGGTCCCTCGATGGCATTCTTCTCTGCATACTCTTCTGTGATGAATCGGTACTTGAACCATTCCTATGCCCAATATCTTCGAATCCATTGGGTTCGATTCTTGCGCCCTCTATAGGTTTCCTCTGGGTCTGTTTTGTACAGCTCGTGCAAATCTGGAGGCAAATCCTTGGAAGTGTTCCCACGGTGCTGTCTGCCACCCTTTCTCGCTGACTTCTCAGTGGCCATGAAGCTTAATCTGAAAGGCTTCAGTACTTGCAAAGGCTTCCGTTGACTGGTCAGACAAGAGCTAGCTTCAGGAGAATATATGTGACTCTGTAAGAATTCTGCAAACGAATGCAGACTATGAGAACCAAGGAATTCTCCCACGGATATGTACCTGTGACAACATTAAAGGTGCGAAGGAAGGGGAAGAGGTCATATGCATTCTTAGAAGATTTTGAAGATAAATCAGTTTGAAGACATTAACCTCATAACACGAAGACATTCACTTATTTGGTGAGAGTTGGTTCCAGATTTGTATGAATCCAAGAATAAGTACAAGTGAGGAATCTAACTTGTAGAGAAGCATAAGTGAACAGACTAGGCATAGTATGAGATGCAGAAAGAGAGAGGTTCAACTTTGGAGATCTAGCAACTACTTTTGGTAAAGAAGGATGAATCTATCAGATCGAAAAGACGGTAAAAAGTGAATTTTAATTACCACATGAAGAACTGCTAGACGGACGAAGTGGGAGGCCGAGCAGTTCGATCTTCTGTGCCCTAACTTGGCGACGGAGGACACCTACGGCGACGGCGGAGACGACGAGGTCCGCGGCTAGCGTGATGACGACATCGTAGAAGTCGCGGCAGCTAAGCGCTTTGTTGCCGGCGTCGTCGAGAGCTAGCGGAGGCGCTAGGGTTTGCAAGAGGTGGCGAGGTGGAACAAGAATTTTTGACCGAGATGTGATGGGTATTTATAAGGAAGGAGACGGCACAGCGCAATTACGCAGATGCCCTTGGCGGTTCACATCTGAAGGGCACGTGGCAAGCATGCAACATCTTGGAAGTTGTTCCATGTTCCCACGCACGCCTGGATTGTCGGGGTGGTCGTTCCGAATTCTCTGGCTTTCAGGAAATATGGATATAGCATTAAAAACATATATAAATGTTTGTCAGATTGACTTCAGCTGACAAGGTCTCAGTGAAGACAATCGACAATTTTCAATAGAATGCATATGATTTGGAAAGATAGAGTTGAGGTAGAAGCATAGATAGGTTAGGGTCCGATCACATTCACTTAGTTCAAAAGATTCAACACGAAGTCATAGCTATAAGTGAATGCTGTAGAGGACAGAACACAAATATATAACTAGTATAAGGCCAAATCAACCAAATGAAGATAAACTTGAATATAAGCCAGGGATGAAGATAAATCAAATATGAAGACTTTGCAAATATAACGCCAAGAGAAACACTTCAAACAAAAGTTTGGTGGTGGCGTTACCCACCGTATAGGAAGTATTAGACCCAGACAAGGCGCACAATTATCGTGGCGCTCCGAAGTCAAATTCCGCATTAATGTATCCACACTTAGAGTGTATGTCTTCATTGATTGAAGATATACATTACTTCGTGTGTTGCACATCTAAGTCACCAAAATGCATAAGTGTAAGGATGTGTGCCTAATCACAGGACATTTGAGGATTCCAAGATATTTAGCTCACACCGCAACTTGCAAAACATTTTCTCATCCAAGGGCTTTGTGAAGATATCAGCCAACTGCTCTTCTGTCTTGACGTGAATGATATCAATATCTTCTTTCATAACATGATCTCTGAGAAAGTGATGACGAATTTCAATGTGCTTTGTCTTCGAGTGCTGAACTGGGTTGTTGGCAATCTTGATGGCACTCTTATTGTCGCAGTAGAGAGGCACATTCTTCAGATGGATACCATAGTCCTTGAGAGTTTGCTTCATCCAGAGAAGCTGAGCACAGCAAGATCCAGCAGCAATATATTCGGATTCAGCAGTGGAGAGAGATACACAGTTCTGCTTCTTTGAAGACCAACAAACAAGAGACCGTCCCAGAAAGTGACATGTGCCTGATGTGGACTTGCGGTCAACCTTGTCACCAGCATAATGAGCATCTGAGAATCCAACTAGATCAAACTCTGAGTCCTTTGGATACCATAATCCTAATGTTGGGGTGTAAGCCAAATATCAAAGAATTTGCTTCACAGCTAAGTGATGCGATTCCTTTGGTGCCGCTTGGAATCGGGCACACATGCAAACACTAAGCATTATATCTGGCCTAGATGCACATAAATAAGGTAAAGAACCAATCATGGAGCGGTATACCTTTTGATCGAAATCTTTACCATCGTCGTTGGAACCCAGGTGACTTTGGTTGGCATTGGCGTCGTGTATCCTTTGCAGTCTTGCATTCCAAACTTCTTCAGGCAATCTTTGAGGTATTTTTCTTGAGATATGAAGATGCCGTTGCGTTGTTGATGGATTTGGAGACCCAGAAAGAACTTCAGCTCGCCCATCATGGACATCTGATATTGCTCTTGCATCATGTGACCAAACTCATCACTATATTTCTTGTTGGTGCAGCCGAAGATAATGTCATTGATACGTCTCCAACGTATCTATAATTTTTGATTGTTCCATGCTATTATATTACCCCTTTTGGATGTTTATGGGCTTTATTTTACACATTTATATCATTTTTGGGACTAACCTACTAACCGGAGGCCCAGCCCATATTGCCGTTTTTTTGCCTATTTTAGTATTTCGAAGAAAAGGAATATCAAACGGAGTCCAAATGGAATGAAACCTTCGGGAGCGTGATTTTTGGAACGAACGTGGTCCACAGGACTTGGAGTGCAAGTCAAGAAGAACCTGAGGCGGCCATGAGAGGGTAGGGCGCCCCCCTCTATAGGGCGCCCCCCTGTCTCATGGGCCCCTCGGGCGGCCACCGACGTACTTCTTCCTCCTATATAAGCCTACGTACCCCGAAAACATCCAGGGAGCCAACGAAACACAATTTCCACCGCCGTAACCTTCTGTATCCGCGAGATCCCATCTTGGAGCCTTTGTCGGCGCTCCACCGGAGGGGGAATCGACCACAGAGGGCTTCTACATCAACATCCTTGCCCCTCCGATGAGTTGTGAGTAGTTTACCACAAACCTTTAGGTCCATAGTTATTAGCTAGATGGCTTCTTCTCTCTTTTTGGATCTCAATACAATGTTCTCCCCCTCTCTCGTGGAGATCTATTCGATCTAAACTCTTTTTGCGGTGTGTTTGTCGAGATCCGATGAATTGTGGGTTTATGATCAAGTTTATCTATGAGAAATATTTGAATCTCCTCTGAATTCTTTTATGTATGATTGAGTTATCTTTGCAAGTCTCTTCGAATTATCAGTTTGGCTTGGCCTACTAGATTGATCTTTCTTGCCATGGGAGAAGTGCTTAGCTTTGGGTTCAATCTTGCGGTGTCCTTACCCAGTGACAGAAAGGGTTGCAAGGCACGTATTGTATTGTTGCCATCGAGGATAAAAGATGGGGTTTATATCATACTGCATGAGTTTATCCCTCTACATCATGTCATCTTGCTTAAGGCGTTACTCTATTCTTATGAACTTAATACTCTAGATGCAGGCAGGAGTCGGTCGATGTGTGGAGTAATAGTAGTAGATGCAGGCAGGAGTCGGTCTACTTTTTGCGGACGTGATGCCTATATACATGATCATGCCTAGATACTCTCATAACTATTCTCGCTTTTCTATCAATTGCTCGACAGTAATTTGTTCACCCACTGTAATACTTATGCTATCTTGAGAGAAGCCACTAGTGAAACCTATGGCCCCCGGGTCTATCTATTATCAAATTTGCTTCCAATCTACTTTTATTTGCCTCTTTACTTTTTGCATCTATATTATAAAATACCAAATATATATTTATCTTATCATACTATCTCTATCAGATCTCACTTTTGCAAGTGCTCGTGAAGGGATTGGCAGCCCCTTTATTGCGTTGGTTGCGAGTTCTTTGTTTGTTTGTGTAGGTGCGTGTGACTTTTGAGGAGCCTCCTACTGGATTGATACCTTGGTTCTCAAAAACCGAGGGAAATAATTATGCTACTATTGTTGCATCACCCTTTCCTCTTCAAGGAAAACCAACGCAAGCTCAACACGTAGCAAGAAGGATTTCTGGCGCCGTTGCCGGGGAGGTCTTCGCTCAAGTCAAGACATACCAAGTACCCATCACAAACTCATCTCCCTCGCATTTACATTATTTGCCATTTGCCTCTCGTTTTCCTCTCCCCACTTCACCCTTGCCATTTTATTCGCCCTCTCTTTCCCAAACTCCTCCTCTCTCTCTTTCGCTTGCTTTTTTCTGTTTGCTCGTGTGCTAGATCGTTTACCTTGTCGTCATGGCTAGCTCAGTTTTTATCCCTTCGTCTCCCGACTTTGAAGTTCTCCACTTCAAGCAAAGACAAGGTGAAAATCTAAAAGATGCTTGGTTTAGGATGTTAGAATCTTATCGTAGTTGTGCTTTAGAAGGAGATTTCAAGATTTTAATTCGCAATTTTTACATTGGGTTAACCTTACCCCACAAACATCGCCTTGATGTTGCCGCAAAAGGGGAATTTATTGAAATTGATCCTAGTTACGCTTATGAAATTTTAGAGGGGATAGTAGGAGTACTTCCCCGACAAGAAAGATCATCTTTATCTCTTGAAGGAACACAAATTTTAGAGAAACTTCTTGAATTACAAAAACTTGTTGAACCTTTTAAGAATATTGTTGCAAGTATCAACCGCATGAATAATTTGATCACACTTTACAATAAGTGGTTGGATGACTTAGATCATAGGATCTCTGAGCAAGAAGGGAAATGCAAAGAGCCTCCCGGACTTGAGCATAACTCCATTAAAAAGATGAGTGTCAAAGATGGCACTACTTAGATCCATCTTCGCTTTTATGCCTAGCTATGGGCGTTAAACGATACCGTTAGTTGGGAGGCAACCCAATTTTCTTTGTGTTTTTTTGTTTTTGTTCCTGTTTAGCAATAAATCTTGCATCTACTTTCTGTTTAGATGTGTTTTATCTTTTAATTAGTGTTTGTGCCAAGTAGAACCTATAGGATAACCTATGATGATATTTGATTTGATTCTGCTGAAAAACAGAAACTTTGCGCGCACGAATTTAGTTTTGTTAAATCACAGAAACATGTTTTTGTGTTGATTCGTTTTGCTGCTGATCAATAGACAAATTTTCCAGGACTTCCTATTTTGGTAGGAGTTTTAGAGTTCCATAAGTTTGCGTTAGTTACATATTGCTACAGACTGTTCTGTTTTTGACAGATTCTGTTTTTCGTGTGTTGTTTGCTTATTTTGATGCATCTATGGCTAGTAAAATAGTTTATAAACCATAGAGAAGTTGGAATACAGTAGGTTTAACACCAAAATAAATAAATAATGAGTTCATTATAGTACCTTATGTGGTGGTTTTGTTTTCTTTCACTAACGGAGCTTATAAGATTTCCCGTTGAGTTTTGTGTTGTGAAGTTTTCAAGTTTTGGGTAAAGCTTTTATGGACTATGGAATAAGGAGTGGCAAGAGCCTAAGCTTGGGGATGCCAATGGCACCCAATATATTCAAGGATAGCCAAAAGCCTAAGCTTGGGGATGCCCCGGGAAGGCATCCCCTCTTTCGTCTTCGTTCATTGGTAACTTTACTTGGAGCTATATTTTTATTCGCCACATGATATGGGTTTTGCTTGGAGCGTTGTATATTATATTAGTCTTTGATTTTTAGTTTACCACAATCATCCTTGCTGTACACACCTTTTGGGAGAAGCCTACTTGACTAGGATTTGCTAGAATACTCTATGTGCTTCACTCATATCTTTTGAGCTTGATAGTTTTTGCTCTAGTGCTTCACTTATATTTTTTAGAGCACGGTGGTGACTTAATTTTGAAGAAATTTCTAGTCTCTCATGCTTCACTTATATCTTTTTGAGAGTCTTTGAGAACAGCATGGTATTTGCTATGGTTACAAAGTTGGTCCTAGAATGAGGAGCATCCAAGTTGGGTATAATAAAAACTATCATAGAAAAGAATTGGATGCTATGAACAATATGATGCTTGATAATTGTTTTGAGATATGGAGGTAGTGACATTGAAGTCATGCTAGTTAAGGTGATTATGAAAAGTACTTGTGTTGAGGGTTGTGATTCCCATAGCATGCACGTATGGTGAACCGCTTTGTGATGAAGTTGGAGCATAATTTTATTTATTGAGTGTCTTCCTTATGAGTGGCGGTCGGGGACGAGCGATGGTCTTTTCCTACCAATCTATCCCCCTAGGAGCATGGGCATAGTGCTTTGGTTTTTGATGACTTCTAGATTTTTGCAACAAGTACATGAGTTCTTTTGACTAATGTTGAGTCCATGGATTATACGCACCCTTTCACCCTTCCATCATTGCTAGCCTCTCTTGTGCCGTGCAACTTTCGCCGGTACCATGAACCCACCATTACCTTCCTCAAAACAGCCACCATACCTACCTATTATGGCATTTCCATAGCCATTCCGAGATATATTGCCATGCAACTTTTCACCATTCCGTTCATATGACACGCATTACTTTTGTCATGTTGCTTTTTGCATGATCATGTAGTTGACATTGTATTTGTGGCAAGGCCACCTTCATAATTTTCATACATGTCGCTCTTGATTCATTGCATATCCCGGTATACCGCCGGAGGCATTCATATAGAGTCATATCCTGTTCTAGCTTTGAGTTGTAATTCTTGAGTTGTAAATCCATAAAAGTGTGATGATCTTCATTATTAGAGCATTGTCCTAGTGAGGAAAGGATGATGAAGACTATGATTCCCCCACAAGTCGAGATGAGAATTTGGACTTTACAAAAGAAAAAAAAAAGAGAAAGGCCAAAAAGAAAAAAAGGGAAAGGCCAAAGAAAAAAAGGAAAAGAGAAAAAAAATATAAAATGAGAGAAAAAGAGAGAAGGGACAATGCTACTATCTCTTTTTCCACACTTGTGCTTCAAAATAGCACCATGATCTTCATGATAGAGAGTCTCATATGTTATCACTTTCATATACTAGTGGGAATTTTTCATTATAGAACTTGGCTTGTATATTCCAATGATGGGCTTCCTCAAAATGCCCTAGGTCTTCGTGAGCAAGCAAGTTGGATGCACACCCACTTAGTTTCTTTTGTTGAGCTTTCATATATTTATAGCTCTAGTGCATCCGTTGCATGGCAATCCCTACTCACTCACATTGATATCTATTAATGGGCATCTCCATAGCCCGTTGATACGCCTAGTTGATGTGAGACTATCTTCTCCTTTTTGTCTTCTCCACAACCACCATTCTATTCCACATATAGTGCTATGTCCATGGCTCACGCTCATGTATTGCATGAAAGTTGAAAGAGTTTGAGATTATTAAAGTATAAAACAATTGCTCGGCTTGTCATCGGGGTTGTGCATGATTAAATACTTTGTGTGATGAAGATAGAGCAACAACCAGACTATATGATTTTGTAGGGATAACTTTCTTTGGCCATTTTATTTTGAGAAGACATGATTACTTTGATTAGTATGCTTGAAGTATCACCATTTTCATGTTAATATGAACTTTTATTTTTGTATCATTTGGATCTGAACATTCATGCCACAATAAAGAAAATTACATTAAGAATTATGCTAGGTAGCATTCGACATCAAAAATTTCTTTTTTATCATTTACCTACTCGAGGACGAGCAGGAATTAAGCATGGGGATGCTTGATACGTCTCCAACGTATCTATAATTTTTGATTGTTCCATGCTATTATATTACCCCTTTTGGATGTTTATGGGCTTTATTTTACACATTTATATCATTTTTGGGACTAACCTACTAACCGGAGGCCCAGCCCGTATTGCTGCTTTTTTGCCTATTTCAGTATTTCGAAGAAAAGGAATATCAAACGGAGTCCAAACGGAATGAAACCTTCGAAAGCATGATTTTTGGAATGAACGTGATCCATAGGACTTGGAGTGCAAATCAAGAAGCAGCCGAGGCGACCACGAGAGGTTAGGGCGCGCCCCCCCTATTTCTACATCAACATCCTTGCCCCTCTGATGAGTTGTGAGTAGTTTACCATAGACCTTTGGATCCATAGTTATTAGCTAGATGGATTCTTCTCTCTTTTTGGATCTCAATACAATATTCTCCCCCTCTCTCATGGAGATCTATTCGATGTAAACTCTTTTTGCGGTGTGTTTGTTGAGATCTGATGAATTGTGGGTTTATGATCAAGTTTATCTATGAGAAATATTTGAATCTCCTCTGAATTCTTTTATGTATGATTGAGTTATCTTTGCAAGTCTCTTCGAATTATCAGTTTGCTTTGGCCTACTAGATTGATCTTTCTTGCCATGGGAGAAGTGCTTAGCTTTGGGTTCAATCTTGCGGTGTCCTTACCCAGTGACAGTAGGGGTTGCAAGGCATGTATTGTATTGTTGCCATCGAGGATAAAAGGATGGGGTTTATATCATATTGCATGAGTTTATCCCTCTACATCATGTCATCTTGCTTAAGGCGTTACTCTGTTATTATGAACTTAATACTCTAGATGCAGGCAGGAGTCGGTCGATGTGTGGAGTAATAGTAGTAGATGCAGGCAGGAGTCGGTCTACTTTTTGTGGACGTGATGCCTATATACATGATCATGCCTAGACAATCTCATAACTATTCGCTTTTCTATCAATTGCTCGACAGTAATTTGTTCACCCACCGTAATACTTATGCTATCTTGAGAGAAGCCACTAGTGAAACCTATGGCCCCCGGGTCTATATCTTATCATATTTGCTTCCAATCTACTTTTATTTGCCTCTTTACTTTTTGCATCTATATTATAAAATACCAAAAATATATTTATCTTATCATACTATCTCTATTAGATCTCACTTTTGCAAGTGGCCGTGAAGGGATTGACAACCCCTTTATTGCGTTGGTTGCGAGTTCTTTGTTTGTTTGTGTAGGTGCGTGGGACTTTTGAGGAGCCTCCTACTGGATTGACACCTTGGTTCTCAAAAACTGAGGGAAATACTTACGCTACTATTGCTGCATCACCCTTTCCTCTTTAAGGAAAACCAACGCAAGCTCAAGACGTAGCAGTCACCCACATAGATTTGGCACACAAACAGTTCACCATCATATGTCTTCGTGAAGAGTGTAGGATCTAGTGAACTAGGTTTGAAGCCTTTGCTCTTCAGGAAGTCGTTGAGCGTATCATACCAAGCACAAGGGGCTTGTTTGAGGCCATACAGTGCCTTGTTGAGCTTGTATACCATATCAGGATGTTTTGGATCTTCAAAGCCAGGAGGTTGTGCGACATATACTTCTTCTTCTCTCTTTCCATTGAGAAAAGCACTCTTCACATCCATTTGATACAGAAGGATGTTGCGATGATTTGCATAGGCTAGCAGTATGCAAATGGCTTCAAGCCTTGCCACTGGAGCAAATGTTTCATCGAAGTCAATTCCTTCCACTTGAGTGTAACCTTGTGCAACGAGACGAGCCTTGTTTCTGACAACTTGTCCATGCTCATCTTGCTTGTTGCGATATATCATTTTGGTGCCAATGATATTGTGCTTCCGAGGATCAGGACGCTTGACCAATTCCCACATATTATTCAGCTCGAACTGTTGAAGCTCTTCTTGCATAGCTTGAATCCATTCAGGTTCCATGAAGGCTTCATCGTCTTTCTTGGGTTCAGAGATTGAGAAGAATGCAAAATGCCCACAGAAATTAGTTAGCTGTGTTGCTCTTTGAGTTGCTTTTGAACAAGTGAGTGGACCAGGTGCATTCAAGCTGTCAATTATCTTCTCAATCTGAACTTCATTTGCAACACGAGGATGAACAGGGCGAAGATTTTGCTCTTGCTGATCAATGTCATCATTTGGGGGATTGTCTTCAGGCGGAGCATTGTCTTCAGGTTGATTAGGTGCAAAAATGATAAGCTCTTCTTCAGTCTGATTCTCAGAAGGTATGATATCTCCAATTCACATCTGCTTGATTGATTCACTTGGAGGTACTTCATCTAGCACATTTGGCAGGTGCTCTCTTTGCGAGCCGTTAGTCTCATCGAACCGCACATCCACAGTTTCAACCACTTTATAGTGAAAGAGGTTGAAGACTCTGTAGGAGTGTAAATCCTTTCCATAACCAAGCATAAAACCTTCATGTGCTTTCGGTGCAAATTTTGACGTGTGATGTGGATCCTTGATCCAGCACCTGGCACCAAATACTCTGAAGTAGATTACATTTGGCTTCTTACCAGTTAGGAGTTCATAGGATGTTTTCTTCAGAAGCTTGTGAAGATAAACATGGTTGATGATGTGGCAAGCAGTGTCAATGGCTTCAGGCCAGAACTTCCGTGGAGTCTTGTACTCATCAAGCATCGTTCGGGCCATCTCAATAAGAGTTCTGTTCTTGCGCTCCGCGATGCCATTCTACTAAGGCGTGTAAGGAGCAGAGAACTCATGAGTGATACCCAAAGTATCCAGATAGAGGTCGAGGCCGATGTTCTTGAACTCAGTGCCATTGTCGCTTCTGATGTGCTTGATCTTGATGCCATAGTTCGTCATGGCACGATTGGCAAAGCGTCTGAAGACATTCTGCACTTCAGTCTTGTAGAGCATTATATGCACCCACGTATATCTAGAGTAATCATCAGCAATGACAAAGCCATAGAGGCAAGCAGTAGCATTGAGAGTAGAGTAGTGAGTAGGGCCGAATAAGTCCATGTGTAGCAGCTCGAAGGGTTGAGATGTAGTCATGATAGTCTTCGAGGGATGCTTGGCCCTGGTCATCTTTCCAGCTTCGCAGGCGCCACACAGATGGTCCTTCTTGAACTTGATGCCTTCGATGCCCACGACATGCTTCTTTTTCGCGAGAGTGTGCAAGTTCTTCATGCCAGCATGTCCTAGCCTTCGATGCCAAAGCTAGCATTCTGACGCTTTTGCTAGAAGACATACGGCCATCTGTGGTCCTGCTGAGAAATCTACCATATACAGATCATCTTTCTGATACCCTTCAAAGGCTAGAGACTTGTCAGATTCCATTAGTACAAGGCATCGATATTTTCCAAATAGCACAATCATGTTTAAGTCACAAAGCGTTGAGACAGACATTAAGTTGAAACCAAGGGATTCAACAAGCATCACTTTATCCATGTGCTGTTCCCTTTATATTGCAACTCTACCTAGACCCAATACCTTGCTTTTACCAGTGTCAACAAATGTGATGTGACTCTTGTCTGATGGACGTAGCGTTGAATCCATTAGAAGACTTCGACCGCCAGTCATGTGGTTAGTGCATCCACTGTCCATAATCCATTCTGAAGCACGAGGTGTCATAGCCTACAGTGCAGTTTGGGGGATAGGCTTCACCAAGCAAGTTGTGAAGCATAAACATTTGACGAACAAGTGGAACATGGAAATTCAGATCTTGGTTAGGATAGATAGGATGAGTGTCAAGGAATCCTGGAACGAAGTACATAGTAAGACCATTAGGGCATTTTATCTTGCGCCCCACAAGATGTTTAAGGTCCCCAACATTAGTTTTGGACGCCTTAGTTTTCCGGCTGGAGACCTTTCCCTGCAAAAGGAGTTAAGTTTTCTTAACCACCCACATTTTCAGGGGTGGCTTTGAAGCAATGAGTCTAAGTGCAGCATCTGAGAATTTCGGCTTTGGAGACCTAGTAAATAGCCTTGCAGGAGGTGAATAATACTCATAGGAATAAGCAGAAAAGTTCTTAGTTCTATGAACATAGCGGTTTGAGGAAACACACTCATATTCATGGGTCTGAGTATGATTTCCCTGCAAAACATTGACGTTAGGGTGACTCAGATGAGTCCTCGGTCTGTATGAAGCTTTTGGACCATATGAAGCCTTTGGTATGGGGTTTGTCTTCTTCACAAGAGGTGTCATGATGACATTCACTAGAAGATTCTCAAGACAGCTTTTGGGTACCCATATCTTCTTCATAGGTGGCCCATTCCTGTAGTTAGTACCAATATACCTGGCAAACACTTCACCATTCTGATTCTTAAACAGTTTATAGTTTGCATCAAAGGATTCATCAATGATAATGGGGTTAGCACAAGTGAAACCAGACAAGGTGGATGGATCTACTGAAGATTCCTTTGCAGCAACCCATGTGGTTTTGGGGTACTGCTCAGGCTTCCAGTATGACCCATCAACATTCATTTTCCTCTCGAACCCAACACCCTCTTTCCTAGGGTTTTGGTTCAGAATCTGCTTTTTGAGGACATCACATAATTTCTGATGCCCTTTGAGACTTTTGTACATTCCTGTCTCGAGCAGTGTCTTCAACCTGGCATTCTCATCAGCAATAGTAGTGGTATCCTCAACAGAGGGGTTAGTTACCACATCAGCACTTGAAGATATTGCAAAAGTAGTAGCAGTGGAACATCCAGCAATAGAGCTAGCGTTATCACGCTCAATGCATTTCAGACATGGTGGTTCAAATCCTTCCTGAGCAGGACTGATCTGTTGAGAGCGAAGTGACTCGTTCCCCTTTTGAAGATCTTCATGAGCCGATCTCAATTTCTCAAGTTCCTGCTTCCTTTGAAGATAATCATAGGAAATCTTTTCATGAGAAGTTGAGAGCGATTCATGTCGACCTTCAAGTTCCTGGTACTTAACATGAAGATTTTTGATATCTTCAATTAAGGACTGAGACTTGGTCATTTCCGCGTCCAACAGGTCATCGCTTTTGTCTAACAATTTTTGAGTATGTTCCATAGCTTTCTGTTGTTCAGTTGCAATTTTAGCAAGTGTTTTGTAACTAGGTTTGGATTCACCATCAGATTCATCTTCACTTGATGTTTGAAAGTAAGCATCGTGTGATTTTACCTTGGCACCACGTGCCATGAAGCAGTAGGTGGGAGGCGAGTCGTCCTTGTCATTATCATCAGCGTTGGTGACGGAACAATTGTCTTCAGTGTTGAAGATGGACTTGGCGACGTAGGCTGTAGCTAGAGCCAGACTCGCAACACCAGAGTCAGACTCCTCCTCAGACTCCACCTCCACCTCCTCAGAAGCTGACTCCTCCTCTGAATCCATTTCCTTGCCAACAAAAGCACGGGCCTTGCCAGATGAGCTCTTCTTGTGTGATGAAGACTTGGAAGAAGACTTGGAAGAAGACTTTGAGGATTTCTTCTTCTTCTTGTCATCAGAATCATATTCTTTGCTCTTCTTCTTATTCTTCTTCTCATTGTCCCACTGTGGACACTCAGAGATGTAGTGACCAGGTTTCTTGCACTTGTGACAGGTTCTCTTCTTGTGGTCATAGGCAGAAGCTTCATCATTCCTTGAGCTGGATCGAGAGGACTTTCTGAAGCCTTTCTTCTTGGTGAATTTCTGGAACTTCTTCACAAGCATGGCAAGCTCCTTTCCAATGTCTTCAGGATCACCAGAACTGCAGTCAGATTCTTCTTCAGATGAGGAAGCAGCAGCCTTTGCCTTCAAAGCGCGAGTTCGGCCATAGTTGGGGCCATAGATATCTCGTTTCTCAGATAGCTGGTACTCATGTGTGTTGAGCCTCTCAAGTATGTCAGACGGATTGAGAGACTTGAAGTCAGGGCGTTCTTGTATCATTAGGGCTAAGGTGTCAAATGAGCTATCAAGAGATCTCAGTAGTGTCTTCACTATCTCATGCTTCGTAATCTTAGTGGCGCCGAGTACTTGGAGCGCATTTGTGATATCAGTGAGGCGGTCAAATGTGAGCTGGACATTCTCATTGTCGTGTCTCTTGAAGCGGTTGAAGAGGTTGCAGAGAGTACTGATCCGTTGATCTTGCTGAGTTGAGACGCCTTCATTGACCTTGGAGAACCAGTCCCAAACTAGCTTCGACGTTTCCAAAGCACTCACACGGCCATACTGTCCTTTCATCAGATGACCACAAATAATGTTCTTGGTGGTAGAGTCCAGTTGAATGAACTTCTTAACATTAGCGGGGGTGACACCTTAACCAATCTTGGGAAAGCCGTTCTTGACGACATACCATAGATCGACATCAATGGCTTCAAGATGCATGCGCATCCTATTCTTCCAGTAGAGATGTTCAGTGCCATCGAAGATGGGGCACGCAGCGGAGACTTTGATTATCCCTGCAGTTGACATAGCTAAAACTCCAGGTGGTTAAACCGAATCACACAGAACAAGGGAGTACCTTGCTCTGATACCAATTGAAAGGGCTAGTTATCAACTAGAGGGGGGGGGGGGTGAATAGGCGATTTTTATGCAAGTCTTCAAAACATGGGAGTTTCAAAGACAAACAATAGAAATGGCACTATTCATATGCAGCGGAAGGTAGACTAAACTAGACAAGCCATAGTCAAGTATTCAATGAAGTGAAAGCACGAAGACTAATAGTAGCTAGGTAGTAAAGATCAGGATGGAAGATAGTATGAAGCTAATCAGAACAGGTAGTCACACAGTGAAGTCAAACAGATAATGCAAGCAGGCAATGACTTCATGAAGACAAACTGTAAGTAGAAAGAAGTGAGAGATAGAACCAGTAGCTTCAGGAGGACAGGGATTTGTTCGACCAGTTCCAATTGCTGTGATAACTGTACGTCTGGTTGAGATTCAACTCAGAAGACCGCGTCTTCACCTTATTCCCCTTGATCTAAGGACACCTAGTCCCCGCCCAATCACTCTGGTAAGTCTTCAAGGTAGACTTCCGAACCTTCACAGACTTTGTTCACCGGCAATCCACAATGACTCTTGGATGCTCAGAATGTGATGCCTAATCGGCTAGAGGATTCACAGTCCTCAAGTGTAACAAGTCTTCAAATCACGCGGACAAAAAGACTTCAGTGATGCCAAACACTCTTTGGGATCTGGGTGGTTTGGGCTTTGTCCTCGCAAGGATTCTCTCTCGAAAGCTTCGGCGGTGGGTTGCTCTCAAACGACAAAAGCCGTGTACTAACTCTGAGCAGCCACCAATTTATGGTGTAGGGGGTGGGCTATTTATAGCCACTGGGCAACCCGACCTGATTTGTCCGAAATGACCCTGGGTCACTAAGGAACTGACATGTGTCGCAACGGTCAGATTTCAAACACACACGACAGCTTGACTTGGGCTACAAGTAAAGCTGACTCATCCAACTCTGGATAAGATTTGCTCTCATTGTCTTTGCTCGAAGACATAGGATTTGACTGACATGTGTCGCAACAGTCAGATTTCAAACACACACGACAGCTTGACTTGGGCTACAAGTAAAGCTAACTCATCCGACTCTGGATAAGATTTGCTCTCATTGTCTTTGCTCGAAGACATAGGATTTGGTTGTGCATCACTTCAGTCACTCTGACTTTGTTCACTTGGACCCCACTTAACAGTGCGGTGGTTCCTATGACTCAACAAAGAAGAAAAGGAAAACAACAAAACAACTAAGTCTTCGCGCTCCATAGTCTTCAGTCGATGTCTTCTCATGTCATAGTCTTCAACGTGAATAGCCTCACAGACCACCATTGTCTTCAATGTCTTCACACATTTTTAGGGGTCATCTCCGGTAGGTAAACCGAATCAATGAGGGACTACTACCTGTGTTATCCTGCAATTCTCACAAACACATTAGTCCCTCAACCAGGTTTGTCGTCAATACTCCAAAACCAACTAGGGGTGGCACTAGATGCACTTACAAGCCGGAGTCTTATTTCTGTGAAGTGCTTTGACACAATTTTGGACGTACAAAAAACTATCGTGAATACACTTGGTTTGTAGGAAGGCCGACTATGTTGGGGATATCAGTGTGTGAATGACCGTGGCCAGCCTCATCGAGAGGACCTTGGAGATCAGTTTGGTGATGGAGTGGATTAGACTAATTGGCCTATGGTCACAGACGGAGGAGGCCCCATCTTCTTTGGGAGTAAAGCAAGTAAAGCCGTGTTGAGCATCGCGAAGTTTCTACAAGCAAGACTATAGAATTGGGAGAAGGCTGCCATGATGTTGCCTTTGATGAGTGCCTAGCAGGATCTGAAGAAAATGCCCAAGAAGCCATCTAGTCCCGACGATCGCTCAGCCGGGGAGGATTTGATCGCAAGCCAAACTTCTTCTTTTGTGAAGGGGTTTTCCAAGACTCCGCCTTGAATTTGTGGCAGTTGAAGTGAGGTCCAATTGATGGTGGTGCCCCGGTGCTCTGTCGTTCCCAACAGGGAGCGGAAATGATCATGAATCAGCTTCTCTTTGTCTTCATGTGCAGTGACTACACCCGCTGGCCCATGCAGAGTATGTATGAAATTTTTTCAAGCTCTAGAATTGATCTTTGCCTGGAAGAAGGCAGTTGGTGCATCGCCAGCCCGCAACCAGGTGTTGCGGGACGCCTGCCTTTTTCGAGCTCGCTCTACTGCAACGAGGCCTAAAATCCGTAGCTTGAGAGCCTTCCGTAAGTGGAACTCATCATCGGAGAGGGTCCTACTTTCTTGGGCTATGTCCAATCTCAGGACAATTTCTATAGCAAGGTGTACCTGCAGGCGTGCACTGTTGAACAACGATTTGCTCCAAATCTTCAGGTCCCTAGCCACCCGTGTCATTTTGGTGTTAAGCCTAGCGAAAGCGCAGTTGATAGAGGCGGAGGGGTGTCCCGATCTTTCCATGAGATGGTAACTATCGATTTGGTGGAGATGACTTTGACGATCCGACTACAAATGTACACGATGTTGCGCCTTAGCAATCGCTAAACCAACTCTGAGAGGTTATTGACCACGCCGAAGCACAATCAACCTGACCACGAAGGTCTATTCCTGCAAGCAATCGAATAACAAGGAAGAATATGATAAAGCAATCTGAATATTATTAATATGGATGAAGTATTGATAATGGTGGGGATCCGAAAATGGTCTTGGTCTGGTCGTTGGACACAAACGAAGTACACGAAGTTGCATTGGCTAACTTTTAACTAAACAAATCCCCAGGAAAAGCTACTAGATGGATCTACTTATATAGGAGCAAGGGGTGGAGGCCAAGGAGGTGGGAGGACGTCCCAAGGCAGCCTAAAACTAACCCTAGGTTGTACAAGGCTCATGGGCCCAAGTGGAGGTGATGCAACACCTTTGGACTTGTAGTTTGACTCGGATTCTGCTGTAGTGTCAGATTGTTTCATCGATAACTCAACACTCCGGATGAATTTGAAGGCGGATCCAATTGGGTTGGAAAGTGCACGAAATCTACTTTCCAACAAAAAAAGAATCACCCAATTTGGAGTCTGTATAAAAGAGTTGTTGGTGCTTTGAGTTAGGTATGTCTGTGCAGTCCGAATCTGAATCCAAAACGTGAGAGACTTGGACTCTATCTTCTCTTGGCCCAAAAGTGACGTGTGAGGACTTTTTGAACAGCACTTAAACTTCTCTTTTTCCCTTATCTTCATATGTGGATTGTACAAATGTCCCATACACCTGCAATTAGACATGGCACAAAAGTCTGTGAAGTATTTTTTGTCCTGGATGACATAAATAAATTATTGCATATAAGGATGGCAATGGGTAGGTTTGGGCGATTAGAGCAATACCATACCCATACCCATGTAGTAAATGGATACAAAATTCTACCCATACCCGTACCCATGGGGATGAAACTTTGCCCGTACCCATACCCGACGGGTACCCATACCCATTGGGTAGATAAAACACTAGACAAGTATTCATAATTTTACATTCATTCATAACTCATTTTACAAAAATACGTTTATCTCAACTCAATAACCGATAGATGAGTACAAGACAATTATATCAACTCAAATTGATAATTGGTGACAACTTTAACATAGGTTCAGAAGCTCGCAACACACTTCACCAAATAACATCCGACAAGTATGTAACTTGTCAGTATAAACATGTAGGGTATGGGTATATCCATGGGTACAAAGCTATACCCGTGCCCTACTCACGAATTAACGAGTAGGGTATGGGTACTACCCATAGGTACAAAATTGTGCCCATACTCTACCCATGCGGGGTACGGTATCCGTGGGTACCTGTATCCATGGGTAAAATTGCCATCCTTAATTGCATAGTTTGCATTAGAAATCACCTCATAAATATGCATCTTTGCAATATTTTTGGTCATATCCAAGGTAGTCATGTCCTCATCATCCTCCCCTTCTTGAAAACAAAGCTGTCCTCGGCGTTGCTTAATCTGAAATGTGGCTAACAAAAGAGACAAGGTGTACACGTTGTATATGTATATGTCATCCTTTTTACTTCCCTTGGTGTTTGCACATATGACACATGTATACATGAGTAACTTTCGTAGTTCATAAAATCTAAAGCCAAAATATTATCACAAGAAGTAGAAGGAATGAAAATATTGCAACTCAGTTTGCACATATAAGTGAAGCTCTTATTCATTTCAAAAGGTTGACAATGTTCATCATTAAACCATCCCAACATTGGTGAATAAACCTTAATTACTTGCATCAAATTTACATGCTACACCATTCTTAAATAAGCAAACATGCGATATATCATTGGACATAGAGTCATCACCAAGATTAGAGGTCATATCAAAATGATTAAACATTGGTTCTTTTGCATCAACAGTTAATTCGATGGGTGCACTCAAAATTGTTGATATTTAGTTGTTTGATTACATGGAAAAGTCAAATTATCAACATAGTTCTCTAAAATAGGTGGTGTGATCAAAGTAGTGGGTAGCTCATCAGATGGTGCATTTAAATTGACAAGGCATTCATCATTCTCATGTAGAGGTGGAAGATCAGTACCTTTGTCATTACCTCTTATGATCAACTCAGATGATGTAGCCACTCTCGGGGGTGACGTGTCACATGGTGGAGGTGATGTAGTCCTCACAACAACGGATGTGGTTGTCATAGTACAACTAGTAGTTAAAGGAACAACCATATCAACTCTTGGAATGTGCATCATGTGCTTGTTCTCCTTATGGGAAACACGTCGTTTTATTTCCTGTTCAGTTTTGCAAGCAAGACGAAACAAACGGTCCATAGGATAACACTTTCCATGAATTAGCCTCTCCTGAATATCACGGTTTAATCCTCCCCAAAATCCATCAATTAAATCTTCTTCACTTTCTTCTAAAAAGGAATGAACAAGGTAGTTTGTAAACCATTATAATATTTGGTTACGGTGTCACAACCTTGTTTTAAATATTCTAATTTTTTAATCATGCCACGAATGTAATAAACATCGACAAATCTACCTCTCATGTCAAGTTTTAAATCATACCAAGTAGTAGGTATATAATCAGGGTATAACCAACAATGTTCGCTCCACCAAACTAAAGCAAAGCTACTGAACATACTAATTGCAGCTTTAACTTTTCTACGCTCATCAAAATTATGAGAAGCAAATATAGCATTTATTTCATACTCCCATTCAATATATAAATCAGGCCTAAAACGACCAGTAAATGGTGGCATGGAAACATTAACTTGATTATATGCATTCTGATGTTGTTGCTCGTCTTGTGATGGTTGTTGTATTTTCTTAGGTGGTGGGAAATCTCCCATGATCGATGAAGCCCAAGAACTAACAACTCGGAAACCTGCCATGATTAGTAGAAACAAGAAACAAAATTCAAGAATAATGTTCCTATGAACTACTAGTATGTGGTGGTAAAGCGCTCACAGTAAAGCAAATATCAATATCTTACAAGTTCTTACAATGTCGCATGTGGTGACAGGCAACCAGTGGTGTCAAATAACTCCGAAGATTGAGTAAAGAGATTGCATAGAATGTATGTATACACGGTGTAGAAATATGTGGAGCTTGGAAGGCTTAAATATTTGGTTGCAAAAGATTAGCAATA
Organism: Triticum aestivum; assembly: GCF_018294505.1. Taxonomy (NCBI): domain Eukaryota; kingdom Viridiplantae; phylum Streptophyta; class Magnoliopsida; order Poales; family Poaceae; genus Triticum; species Triticum aestivum. The sequence continues at coordinate 438,098,987 of NC_057798.1, forward strand.
ATCAATTCAGAGATGCAATGTTGAATGAATGCTCAATGACGGTACTGTGCTGGTCCTAGGCTAGACCGGACTAGAGACGTGAGCCTAGAACACTAATGGGGTCACGGCGTAGCACAACTAGCGTCAATAAAGGATATGAAGTAGCTCTTGACATCAAGATATAAGTGAAGATCACAACGGCAGTAAAGATAATGATGAGAAACAACTGCCAAGCAGGATTTACAACAACTCTCTCTCTCTCTCCAACTTTCCACTTGAAAAGTTTGAGCTAATTTTCTAATAATTTTTTCAAAAGAATGCTACTAACTCAAGCTTTAAAATGCAAAAAGAATCACTCATTTCCGAGTTCATATGTGGAGTCAAAAAATTCTAAATTTGGATTGAAAACTGGGACAAGCTGTATGCATGAACTTCGAAGGGCAAAATGACCTATTTAGAAGCCGATTTTGAGATGCCAAATATTTAACTAGCTTTTGCAACTATTCTGATGCGGCTCGTCGCTAGCTTTAGTTTGAGTACTTGTGGAGCCAAAACAGATTTTATATGAAATTGGATTGGAATATTTGAGTGCCTGAATTTGGATTGAAATCTATTTTACCGAACACTGCACAAAACAGATTCAAATCCAAATTCAGGTACGAGATTGATTCTAGATAGATCCCATTTTTTTCTCTAGTTTTTTCTCTCACTTTTTTCTCTCTCTTTTTTCTGACTTTTTTATTATTTTTTCTCTATCTTGTCTTTCCAAAACAAAAACAAGATAAGATGCAGATTGGATCAAACGAAGATGTGAATGAACATAACTACGATTATGATAATGAACGATGGATAACACGTGGTGGAGATTGATGGATGGGGTGTGATGTCTGCTAGAACTACGTCGGTATTTACCCAAAGAGGAAGTGATGATGCAGCATGGCAATGGTAGGTATTTCCCTCAGTGATGAGACCAAGGTTATTGAACCAGTAGGATAACCACGCAACACAATGTAAACATCTCCTGCACACAAATAACAAATACTCGCAACCCGACGTGTTAAAGGGGTTGTCAGTCCCTTTCGGGTAACGGCGCCAGAAATTGGCACGGAGACGGGAGAAAGTTGTATATTGGATAAATAGATCGCAAATAAATAAAGTGCAGCAAAGCATTTTTTTATTTTTTGGTTTAATAGATCTGAAAATGAAAGCAAATGAAAATAGATCGTGAAGACAAATATATTGAAGAAGAGACCCGTGGCCGTAGGTTTCACTAGTGGCTTCTCTCGAGAAAAATCGCAAATGATGGGAAAACAATTACTGTTGGGCAATTGATAGAACTTCAAATACTCATGATGGTATACAGGCAATGATCATTGTATAGGCATCACATCCAAGATTAGTAGACCGACTCCTGCCTACATCTACTACTATTACTCCACACATCGACCGCTATCCAGCATGCATCTAGTGTATTAAGTTCATGGAAAAACAAAGTAATGCAATAAGAACGATGACATGATGTAGACAAGATCTATTTATGTAGAAATAGACCCCGTCTTGTTATCCTTAATAGCAACGACACATACGTGTCATTTTCCCTTTTGTCACTGGGATCAAGCACCATAAGATCGAACCCATCACAACCTCTTCCCATTGCAAGATAAATAGATCAAGTTGGCCAAACAAAACCCAAATATCAGAGAAGAAATACGAGGCTATAATCAATCATGCATATAAGAGATTAAAGAAGACTCAAATAACTTTCATGGATAAAAACATAGATCTGATCATAAACTCAAAGTTCATCGGATCCCAACAAACACACCGCAAAATACTTACATCATATGGATATCCAAGAGACCATTGTATTGAGAATCAAGAGAGAGAGAGAGAGAGAGAGATAGAGAGAGAGAGATCCATCTAGCTACTAACTACGGACCCGTAGGTCTACAAAGAACTACTCACGCATCATTGGAGAGGCACCAATGGACATGATGACCCCCTCTGTGATGGTGTCTAGATTGGATCTGGTGTTTCTGGAACTTGCGGCGCTTGGAATTGATTTTCGTCGACTCCCCTAGGGTTTTTGGAATATTGGGGTATTTATAGAGCAAAGAGGCAGTGCGGGAGGCCACCAAGGTGAGCATAACCCACCTGGACGCGCCTTGGACCCCAGGCTCACTATGGTGGGTTGTGCCCCCCTTGGGGCACCCCTCTGGTACTTCTTCGGCCCATTTTGGTCTTCTGGTCCAGAAAAAATCCACAAAAAGTTTCGCTGCATTTGGACTCCGTTTGGTATTGATTTCTTGCGATGTAAAAAACAAGCAGAAAATAACAACTCGCACTGGGCACTATGTCAATAGGTTAGTACCAAAAAATGATATAAAATAATTATAAAACATCCAAGAATGATAATATAACAGCATGGAACAATCAAACATTATAGATACGTTGGAGACGTATCAACATCCCCAAGCTTAATTCATGCTCGTCCTCGAGTAGGTAAATGATAAAAACAGATTTTTTTATGTGGAATGCTTCCTAACATGTTCATCACATATTATTTTCTTTGTAGCACGGACATTTTGACTTTTATATGGTTCAAAGCAATAGTCTAGTTTTGACATGAAGACTTTAATACTCAAGCATATCAACAAGCAACCATGTTTTTCAAATATCAACGCTAAAGCAAGTTATCCCTAGCCCATTATGCTCAATCATTGATCCATTCATGAAACACACTCGAATACTAGCTATACCCAATGCTCAAGTACGATCATAGTGCCCTTAGTTGGTGCTTTATAAGAGAAGATGGAGACTTAAGTTAAAAATAAAAATTGCATAAAGTAAAAGAAAGGCCCTTCATGGAGGGAAGTAGGGATTTGTATAGGTGCCAGAGCTCAAAGCAAAACGTTGAGAGATAAAACATTTTGGGAGGCATAATTTTCCCACCAACGAAAACGACTTAGAGTTCCCAACACTTTCCATGCTAGATACATCATAGGCGGTTCCCAAGCAGAAAATAAAGCTTATTCCTTTTTCCATCATATTTTCACTTTCCATGGCTAACCATATCCACGGGTGCCCTCCTTACCAACACTTTCCAAGGAATTTATTATTTGACAACATAAAGTAAATTCATTTTTCATTTCGGGACTGGGCATCCCTAATACCTTTACCGTACTCTCGTACAATGACAAGTGAACAAACACTCATCGTGAGAATAACACATCTAGCATGGAAAACATCAGCTACCGCTCACCGCCTCGCGAGCGGTACGAGCACACAAAGGAGAAATTTATTTTGAAAATTAGAGATGGCACATGCAAATTTGCTTAGAACGACACTGAAATAAATACCGCATATAGGTAGGTATAGTGGACTCATATGGCAAAATTGGTTTAAAGGGTTTTGGATGCACAAGTAGCGATCACACTTAGTGCAAATGAAGGCTAGCAAAAAGAGTTAGAAGCATCCAACCAAGAAACAAAAAATCTCGTAAACGAGGATTAAGCATAACTAACACCGAATAATGCACCACAAGTAGGATCTAATTTCATTGCATAACTATTGACTTTCATGCTTGCATAGGGAATCACAAACCTTAACACCTATATTCTTACTAAAGCATAATTACTCATCAACATGACTCACATATCATATCATCATATCTCAAAACCATTATAAAGAACCAAGTTTATTTTGTCCAATGATCTTTATGGAAGTTTGTGACGCCACCGATTCAATCGTACACTAATCATGCATGCAAACGTGTATGATCAAGATCAGTGACTCACGGGAAGATATAAATAAGTCATACAAGCATCATAATACAAGCCAGGGGCCTCGAGGGCTCGAATACAAGTGCTCGATTATAGACGAGTCAGCGGAAGCAACAATATCTAAGTACAGACATAAGTTAAACAAGTTGCCATAAGATGGCTAGCACAAACTGAGATACAGATCGAAAGAGGCGCATGCCTCCTGCCTGGGATCCTCCTAAACTACTCCTGGTGGTCGTCAGCGGCCTGCACGTAGTAGTAGGCACCTCCAGTGTAGTAGGAATCATCGTCGATGGTGGCGTCTGGCTCCAGGGCTCTAGCATCTGGTTGCGACAACCAGGTAGAAGGGAAAGGGGAAAAGAGGGAGAAAAGCAACCGTGAGTACTCATCCAAAGTACTCGCAAGCAAGAAGCTACACTACATATGCATGGGTATATGTGTAAAGGGCCATATCGGTGGACTGAACTGCAGAATGCCAAAATAAGAGGGGGATAGCTAATCCTGTCGAAGACTACGCTTCTGGCCACCTCCATCTTGCAGCATGTAGAAGAGAGTAGATTGAAGTCCTCCAAGTAGCATCGCATAGCATAATCCTACCCGGCGATCCTCCCCTCGTCACCCTGTGGAAAAGTGATCACCGGGTTGTCTGTGGAACTTCTCTGGGTGTGTTTTATTAAGTATCCGGTTCTAGTTGTCATAAGGTCAAGGTACAACTCCGGGTCGTCCTTTTACCGAGGGACACGGCTATTCGAATAGATAAACTTCCCTGGAAGGGTGCACCACATAACCCAACACGCTCGATCCCATTTGGCTGGACACACTTTCCTGGGTCATGCCCGGCCTCGAAAGATCGACACGTCGCAGCCCCAACTAGGCACAACAGAGAGGTCAACACGCTGGTCTAAATCCTATGCGCGCAGGGGTCTGGGCCCATCGCCCATTGCACACCTGCATGTTGCGAGGGCGGCCGGAAGCATACCTAGCCTCCCTTATACAAGAGTAGGTGTTCCAGTCCAATCCGGCGCGCCGCTCCGTCGCTGACGTCAAGAAGGCTTCGGCTGATACCACGACGTCGAGTGCCCATAACTGTTCCCGCGTAGTTGGTTAGTGCATATAGGCCAGTGGCCAGACTCAGATCAAATACCAAGATCTCGTTAAGCGTGTTAATTGAAGTATCCGCGAACGCCGACCAGGGCCAGGCCCACCTCTCGCCTAGGTGGTCTCAACCTGCCCTGTCGCTCCGCCACAAAGTAACAGTCGGGGGCCGTTGGGAACCCACGCCCACCTCTACCGGGATGGAGCCACCTGTCCTTCCAGCTCCCACATCGGAATCACTTGCGGGTACTCAACGAGCTGACCCGACTTTAGTCACCATCTGTATAGTATGTATATATGTATAGTATATACCCGTGATCACCTCCCAAGTGATCACGGCTTGATATTATAGCAAGGCGGACTGACAAGAATGTAGGGCCAATGATGATAAACTAGCATCCTATACTAGGCATTTAGGATTGCGGGTAAGGTATCAATGACTGTAGCAAGAATGAGAGGCTATGCAACAGAATAGGAGTAACCGAACAGTAACATGTTACACTACTCTAATGCAAGTAGTATAGAGAAGAATAGGCGATATCTAGTGATCAAGGGGGGGGGGCTTGCCTGGTTGCTCTGGCAAGAAGGAGGGGTCGTCAACTCCGTAGTCGAACTGGGGTTGCCGACAGTCTCGGGGTCTACCGGAAAGAAGTAACGTAGGGGGAACACAATAAATAACAGAGCAATCAAAGCATCACAAAGCGTAACATGGCAATACGCGGTGCTAGGTGTGCCCTAACGCGGTAGTAGGTGATACCGACGAAGGGGGGAAACATCCGGGAAAGTATCCCCGGTGTTTCGCGTTTTCGGACAGATGAACCGGAGGTGAAATGTTGCAGGTTCACTATGCTAGGGACGCGTGGCGGACTAATAGGCTGCGTATCTGGATTCGTCTCGTCGTTCTGAGCAACTTTCATGTACAAAGTTTTTTTTATCCAAGTTACGAATTATTTTATATTAATTTTCAAAGTTATATTCATTTTCTGAAATTATTTTAATTCGAATTAAAAGCAGAAAAGACTTTTGTCACCTAGTGCTACTCTAGCCCAACTGTATGACAGTGGGGCCGGTGGGGACATGTTGACCCAGTCAAAGGTTGACTGGTCAACGTATGAACAGTGCTAGTGGGTACCACGTGTCATTGCCTTTACTTCAATTAGATGATTTTAACTATTTTCTTTTAGACAGCGGGGCCCAACATCAGTGACTATTAGTAGTAGGATGGCATTAACAGCAATTAGATCATAATCTAATTAGTCCCAGCCCCATATAACAGTGGCACTAGCCATCCATTGTGTGGCTGTGCTCACGCACAAGCACACACAAGGGGCGCTGACGGCCATTGCCAAGCACCAACAACAGCTAGCGGCAGTAGTATATCAGCGGCGGCATGAGCAGCAACTGCGCATGGGCAGCCGCAGCAGTGCGCAGCACAGGGCAGCAGCAAGCAGCGACGACAGTCGGCGGCTGCGGGCGCGCGCATGCGAGGGGAACAGCAGCAGAGGAAGTAGTCGCAGCAGTAGTGGCGCAGTAGCAGCAGGCAGAGCATCAGCGCCGGGCGCGGCGTCGCACACGCGGATGGCGCTGGCTAGGGACGTCGGGCACGGCCGGGGCGGCCAAGGTGCGGGCGTGCATGGGCGCAACAGGAGCGCGGTCTAGCGACACGGGAGCAGAGCTTTGGACGCGGCGACGACGAGCATGGGCCGGCAGTGGCGAGCACGGGGAAGCACCTACGGCGACCAAACCGAGCAATGGTTCGAGCCATCCTAACGAGGACACCACGCCGCGTCTGTAGGTGGTACGGGCGTGAGCTAGGGTGGCCAAAAAAATTGGACTACGGCGGCGACTAGCGGTGATCGATGCGGTGCTCGACGAAAGCTTCGTTGCGGAGCACAAGCGAGCAAGCCGCGTGGTGAAATTGATCCGTAGGAGTGCCTTGAGCACGCACGCATCACGGGCAGGTCCAGAGAAGCGCGGCGTGCTCGACCTCATCGGCCATGGCGGACGGTGGTGCGGCAACACATGGGGACGGCGCTATGGAAGGAAATCGAGCATGGGTTGAGAGGGAAAACGATGATGAGCTCACAGCGAAGCTCGAAGAAGGCTCGATGATGCCGGAGCTCGTTGGAGAGACGCGGATCGAGCGACGATGACCGGCGGATGTAGTCGGGGAAGGAGGCCGATGGAGACGGCTCGAGCGCGCTCCGGCTCGACCTGGCGCTTGCAGTCAGTGAAGAAGAGGACGTCAGTGCTCCTGGACAGTTTTGAAACGGCGAGGGGGAGCCAATGGCCGCGGCGACGGAGATGTGGCAACGACGAGCCCGTTCGGGCGAACGAGATAGAGAAAGAGGCGGCGCGAGAGGGAGAATGTGGGGCTAGGGTTCGCCTGGGGGTCGCGGGCTCGGCCTTTATGCTCCAGGGGAGCCGGGGGATGGCCGGCACGCGGCATGGCGCATCCATGGCCGGTGGATCCCTGCCACGATCCCCCCCTATGAACAGAACGTAAGGGATGACTGTGGGGGTGGCTGGGCCTGCACTGTGGCCATTAGGGCCCAGTGCAGCAGTAGCAGTTTCTCTTCTTCTCTTCTTCTCTTCTTTTCTTCTACTTTTCTGTTTTCCTTTTATTTAAACTATTTTCTATTTTCTTCTGTAGTAAAATAGTTTTATAAAAGAAAGAAACTTGCACCTAAATTAGTATTGTAATTTAGGCCACTGCCATAATTAGTTTTAGCATTTAAATAAAATATTTTGCAACATTTATTATTTAAAAACATTTAAATAATTGTTTTAGCCACTGTTTTAATTAGTCTAGGCATTTACATACTTTATAAAAATGTTGTTTTACCACCATAATTAGTTATGGCTTATTTTTCACCTGATGAACATTTTAGTTTTCATGTTTGAGAATTTATTTATTTCACTTATGATTTGAATTTGAATTCGAGGTTGAAATATTTCTTAATTGTTTTTCTTAGGGCATAATGATGATGACTTGGCATCGTTAGCATGGAGTTACTGTAGCATGATTATCCGAGCGTCACAAATCTCCTCCACTACAAGAATCTCGTCCCGAGATTTAAGTGGTGGAGTAAGGGGGAAAGGTGCTGGTAGCGAAAACCTAAAGAGTCTTCTCGGTCTTGGCTGCCCCTTTCGAAGAGGTTGATCCCTTTTAGTTGATGTCTTCATTTCTCTTCTTCAAGTCACCATGATCAAGTCGTCATCCTTTTTTTGGGATCTCCATCGTACTTACGAAAGAATAAAGAGTGGGCACTCCAGGAGAACATACCTCTGCAAGGTCGACTATCTGGTCGATAACATCGGGGAGGGTGGCGGATAGCAACTCTCGAATTGGAGCTTAAGAAAATACCGTGAGCAAAGTAAGAAGGTGCAAAATAGAAGTTTCAAGCGCATAGGCAATCGTTCGTTGCCTGAAACAAAGTGTGAAAGGGGTTCAGAGCAATGGGGATAAGTATTGCGTCTGATAGCAGAACTGATGATCTCTCGTAAGGTGGCTCGTGAATTACTTACGAGGCCACGCGCGAGGAACAACCTTGGCAATAGGGGGTTTACCGGAGAGTCAGGTTTTGATCCTATGGAATTGTGGGTTATGGGCCCACCATGTGGGTTAAAGTAAGAAGGCCTTTGACATCTTGCACGGTCATGATAGCAAGACGTGTCAGAGGGTAGGCTATCAGTTGTGTTGGCAACAATGTCGGTACCAAGGGCGAGGGACGAAGAGAACCATTTTCCTGCTCGTTGAACGAGGCGGACCATTAGGCAAAGTTCTCGTCCATCGGTGGCTACCAGAATGTCATCAATAATAGTAATAGGGTCTTGCTGACAGAATTGTACACTGGGGGTGTTTACACAAGCAAGAGAATATTACTGCTTAGATCATATAGATCACAAGAAAGGTTAAACCAAACAATCGAAAGGATAATATGCTTATCAAATTAAACAGAACATTGGAAAGGAAAATGTGTTTAAACACATATTTCAGGGGTATATCCTTCCCAAGGACAAACAGAGCATGATATCCATGGCAGGATAGAAGTAGGAAACCATTTAGGTAAGGGGAGAGGAACTTGATGACAATACCCATACAACGGTGTTTTGGATAATAGATAAAGAAAAGATAGCATTGCTTCAACTATTCTTATTGAAGATCGGAATACCACCGACATGCTTCGAGATAGCATTGACATGGTCTTCAATCAAAGGTCGGACTCTGGATACACAAAGGATCCATTAGGAACAACTTATAGAATAAGTCTTACAATTTCCTCATGGAAGAATGATTAACTTTGCTAAAAAGGAAAACTATAGCAATAGGCCCTCCGGCCAGGTGTGCTAGGCATGACATCACCTTACCATGCCATGTAAAGACCAATGTTGTGACTCTTGGAAAATGTTCCAACCATCATATCTGACCGAGATTCAGATTTGATCGGTAAAATACCTCAGACTCGGGATGTCCGAGAAGAAAAGGTGCGACACAAATCGACGAATGACATTGCAAGATTTTCGGGAGATGAACTATGGAAGCGAGTTCCGAAACAAGAGTTCATTAGTAAACCAAAGAGAGGATGATGAGGTGGCTGATGGACTCAGCAACAAATCATCGAGATTTCCAAAGGATGGATTTCCACAATTATGTAAACAAGGAGATAACATTTGCCAGATCAAATGGTATAATGATGCATGCTCAAGGAAAAAATACACAATTAAACATTGGTTGAAAGGTGCACCCGAATATGGGCTGGGTTGCACGACCAACATCGGAATGGTGATTCAGTAATCAATAGTCTAAGAATTGAACGACCGACCATTAACTTCAAAGCAAGAGGGTTGTTAGAAGGGCAGAATCCAAACAGCACCGCTCACTTGTTGGTACCCCGGTTGGAATCAACAAGAGGACCCAAGAAAGAATGGTGATGGTGAGTAGTATCACCATACCAAGAATTCTTAAGAGGTGGTGAAATTCCCACGACATTCTTGACATAAAAGGTGGTAATATCCAAGGTAAAGAAGAACAATGCTGGGTAGCAAGGAACTCAAGGTATAACACAAAACACGAACAAGTTTGTGTTGGAGGGAAGGCAATAAAGTGGTTGATGATAACACAAATCATCAAGGCAAGGATGGTATTTCTCATCATGAATTCGATTGATATCCTGGAAGAGCTCATAAGGTTGATGATGATCACGACACATTTGTCGAGAGGTTACACGAAGATGTAATTGATCGACGATGACATCAAGTCAAACGAATGATGAAGCGAAAGATTATTGGAACCACGGTTAGGACACAAACTCCAAAGCAAGCTTGTTGTCCAAAGCGAAATGATATGATGAGGAAAGATCGACGTAAGCTTAGCTCATCGTCGAAATTTGTGCTCTGGGAAGAAGGACCAGGTAGCACAGTTAAAATTAGCATGATATGATGTAGCCGATCAGGCTAGGACTTACGTGATCGAGTTCAAATTCGTAAGTAATGAAGGTTACCAAGAGTTGTTTAATCGTGGTGCGAGATCGATTCAGTTATCGGTGTCTTTGAGTGTTCAATAACTCGGAGCCCGTGAAAAATTGGAATCAGTGAGAATGTAGTACTTGATGAAGAACTCATAAAAGGTTATGCAGTTCCATGATAATCTCGAGATACCAGGGGGTAATACTCGACGACAGATCAAGGTAGAGGTTGGACTAGGGTATTGCTCTGCAGAAGACAAGTGCTCAAACTTGCACGAGAAACAGAATCAAGGAGAAACATGGTCGGAACCATGTCCACGGATACAAGATGAACTTATAACAAGGGGATAATTATTTTAAGAGAAGCTTCCATGGTAAGGTATACATCGTGTCCATGGGCATGAACACAGGGTTCAAGGTCGACTCCCACTTGTTCAACGCATAAACTTTCATTCACCTCTCGTATTTCGCAAATGACATTAGTTGTTGAAAGTTTTTTTTTACCTGGTGCAATACCAGATAAGTATGACCTGTGTAATCTTCCGAGTTCACACGGATTAGGGAAGGCGTAGGTTCAACCCATTAGGGCATCTTAGGAACATATACCACAAACTTCGAAGTACATAATACAAGCTCGAAAGCAGAGCATGGTTGGTCAATCAGAGGATAGGATTTACCAATGGAGAAAGAACTTCCAAAGTGATTGAATGTGGAGGACGCTATCGGATAAAACCCAGCAAAGGATCCGGTGGTCCTCAAGGGATCTGATGTGAGCATCGGTACTCAACCAGAGGAAGAAACAATGCAAGGAGATATGATTATAGAAACTACTGACTAATTCCAAGCTCAAATGGAAAGGAAATATGATTTCCAAATCAAAGGATCGGAAGCAAACGCTCTGACCAAGGATGGATAAATTGAGTAGGCTTAGGGGTACAAGCGATGGCAATTTGATTGGTCGAGAACCAACTCCTGTTCAAATGACATCTGAGATGGAAAGATGAATTATAGGATTCGACTGAGGAATGCGAGCGTCCTCAACCTATTGAATCAACGGACTTAAAATGATAAAGACAAGGGATGCCTATAAGATTACGAGACTTATGGGATTAACCATAATGCAAGCAAGCAAGAATTTCAAGAGCAATAGGCTGCTGAGGATTTTCAGAAAATCGAATGGTATTTCGAGGACTTATGTGAAACACATGAACGGGTAGGGATGAGCGAATACTCGGCAAGTGCGAGGAATTACCCGTAGGGGTATTTATGTGGCTAGTAACTGCAAGGCAATAGGCACAAAGTATTCTCGGAATATCTGAAGTATTTCAGGGTATCTTGTAATAACAAGAACAATTGAAAGTGAAGCTATGGACGACAAGTGTATGTAGTTATCCATAAAGAATTATCGGTTGTAGGGATCACAATGGCCAAGGGCACAAGGGTCTCGGAAAAGCATCACAGAGTGTCTTCAGAATCTTTTGGTGCAGCAGGCGATCATCTGGCCTGAAGGGGCTCTCCGGGAGGAAGTATTTTCGAGAACCTAAAGTTAGATTTTAGCAAAATCATTTAACCTGAATGGAAGAGAGTTCAGAGTCCCAGAGTAAAGGTCGAGGAATAAAAGATCCTACTACCACCCAATGGCGACGTGGGCCGTAAGCCACACAGCCATGTTAGTAAAAGTTTTTTTTCAATGACTAGACTCGACTTCGGCCAAGGAGTTGGAAAGGGGGATTCCTACAGGCAGTCGGCTCTGATACCAACTTGTGACGCCCCCGATTCAATCGTACACTAATCATGCATGCAAACGTGTACGATCAAGATCAGGGACTCACGGGAAGATAACACAACACAACTCTAAAACATAAATAAGTCATACAAGCATCATAATACAAGCCAGGGCCTCGAGGGCTCGAATACAAGTGCTCGATTATAGACGAGTCAGCGGAAGCAACAATATCTAAGTACAGACATAAGTTAAACAAGTTGCCATAAGATGGCTAGCACAAACTGGGATACAGATCGAAAGAGGCGCATGCCTCTTGCCTAGGATCCTCCTAAACTATTCCTGGTCGTCGTCAGCGGCCTGCACGTAGTAGTAGGCACCTCCAGTGTAGTAGGAATCATCATCGACGGTGGCGTCTGGCTCCAAGGCTCTAGCATCTGGTTGTGACAACCAGGTAGAAGGGAAAGGGGAAAAGAGGGAAAAAAGCAACCGTGAGTACTCATCTAAAGTACTCGCAAGCAAGTAGCTACACTACATATGCATGGGTATATGTGTAAAGGGCCATATCAGTGGACTGAACTGCAGAATGCCAGAATAAGAGGGGGATAGCTAATCCTGTCGAAGACTACGCTTCTGGCCACCTCCATCTTGCAGCATGTAGAAGAGAGTAGATTGAAGTCCTCCAAGTAGCATCACATAGCATAATCCTACCCGGCGATCCTCCCCTCGTCGCCCTGTGGAAAAGCGATCACCGGGTTGTCTGTGGAACTTCTCTGGGTGTGTTTTATTAAGTATCCGGTTCTAGTTGTCATAAGGTCAAGGTACAACTCCGGGTCGTCCTTTTACCGTGGGACACGACTATTCGAATAGATAAACTTCCCTCCAGGGGTGCACCACATAATCCAACACGCTCGTTCCCATTTGGCCGGACACACTTTCCTGGGTCATGCCTGGCCTCAAAAGATCAACACGACGCAGCCCCATCTAGGCACAACAGAGAGGTCAACACGCCGGTCTAAATCCTATGCGCGCAGGGGTCTGGGCCCATCGCCCATTGCACACCTGCACGTTGCGAGGGCGGCCGGAAGCAGACCTAGCCTCCCTTATACAAGAGTAGGCGTTCCAGTCCAATCCGGCGCGCGCCGCTCCGTCGCTGACGTCAAGAAGGCTTCGGCTGATACCACGACGTCGAGTGCCCATAACTGCTCCCGCGTAGTTGGTTAGTGTGTATAGGCCAGTGGCCAGACTCAGATCAAATACCAAGATCTCGTTAAGCGTGTTAATTGAAGTATCCGCGAACGCCGACCAGGGCCAGGCCCACCTCTCGCCTAGGTGGTCTCAACCTGCCCTGTCGCTCCGCCACAAAGTAACAGTCGGGGGCCGTTGGGAACCCACGCCCACCTCTACCGGGATGGAGCCACCTGTCCTTCCAGCTCCCACATCGGAATCACTTGCGGGTACTCAACGAGCTGACCCGACTTTAGTCACCATCTGTATAGTATGTATATATGTATAGTATATACCCGTGATCACCTCCCAAGTGATCACGGCCGGATATTATAGCAAGGCAGACTGACAAGAATGTAGGGCCAATGATGATAAACTAGCATTCTATACTAGGCATTTAGGATTGCGGGTAAGGTATCAATGACTGTAGCAACAATGACAGGCTATGCAACAGAATAGGAGTAACCGAACAGTAACATGTTACACTACTCTAATGCAAGTAGTATAGAGAAGAATAGGCGATATCTAGTGATCAAGGGGGGGGGGGGGCTTGCCTGGTTGCTCTGGCAAGGAGGGGTCGTCAACTCCGTAGTCGAACTGGGGTCGCCGGCAGTCTCGGGGTCTACCGGAAAGAAGTAACGGAGGGGGAACACAATAAATAACAGAGCAATCAAAGCATCACAAAGCGTAACATGGCAATACGCGGTGCTAGGTGTGCCCTAACGCGGTAGTAGGTGATATCGACGAAGGGGGGAAACATCCGGGAAAGTATCCCCAGTGTTTCGCGTTTCCGGACAGATGAACCGGAGGTGAAATGTTGCAGGTTCACTATGCTAGGAACGCGTGACGGACGAACAGGTTGCGTATCTGAATTCGTCTCATCGTTCTGAGCAACTTTCATGTACAAAGTTTTTTTATCCGAGTTACGAATTATTTTATATTAATTTTCAAAGTTATATTCATTTTCTGAATTTATTTTAATTCGAATTAAAAGCAGAAAATAATTTTGTCACCTAGTGCTACTCTAGCCCAACTGTATGACAGTGGGGCCGGTGGGGTCATGTTGACCCAGTCAAAGGTTGACTGGTCAACGTATGAACAGTGCCAGTGGGTACGGCGTGTCATTGCCTTTACTTCAATTAGATGATTTTAACTGTTTTCTTTTAGACAGCGGGGCCCAACATCAGTGACTATTAGTAGTAGGATGGCATTAACAGCAATTAGATCATAATCTAATTAGTCCCAGCCCCATATAACAGTGGCACTAGCCATCCATTGTGTGGCACAAGGGGCGCTGACGGCCATTGCCAAGCACCAACAACAGCTAGCGGCAGTAGTATATCAGCGGCGGCGTGAGCAGCAACTGCGCATGGGCAGCCGCAGCAGTGCGCAGCACAGGGCAGCAGCAAGCAGCGACGACAGTCGGCGGCTGCGGGCGCGCGCATGCGAGGGGAACAACAGCAGAGGAAGTAGTCGCAGCAGTAGTGGCGCAGTAGCAGCAGGCAGAGCATCAGCGCCGGGCGCGGCGTCGCACACGCGGATGGCGCTGGCTAGGGACGTCGGGCACGGCCGGGGCGGCCAAGGTGCGGGCGTGCATGGGCGCAACAGGAGCGCGGTTTAGCGACACGGGAGCAGAGCTTTGGACGCGGCGACGACGAGCATGGGCCGGCAGTGGCGAGCACGGGGAAGCACCTACGGCGACCAAACCGAGCAATGGTTCGAGCCATCCTAACGAGGACACCACGCCGCGTCTGTAGGTGGTACGGGCGTGAGCTAGGGTGGCCAAAAAAATTGGAGTACAGCGGCGACTAGCGGTGATCGATGCGGTGCTCGACGAAAGCTTCGTTGCGGAGCACAAGCGAGCAAGCCGCGTGGTGAAATTGATCCGTAGGAGTGCCTTGAGCACGCACGCATCACGGGCAGGTCCAGAGAAGCGCGGCGTGCTCGACCTCATCGGCCATGGCGGACGGTGGTGCGGCAACACATGGGGACGGCGCTATGGAAGGAAATCGAGCATGGGTTGAGAGGGAAAACGATGATGAGCTCACAGCGAAGCTCGAAGAAGGCTCGATGATGCCGGAGCTCGTTGGAGAGACGCGGATCGAGCGACGATGACCGGCGGATGTAGTCGGGGAAGGAGGCCGATGGAGACGGCTCGAGCGCGCTCCGGCTCGACCTGGCGCTTGCAGTCAGTGAAGAAGAGGACGTCAGTGCTCCTGGACAGTTTTGGAACGGCGAGGGGAAGCCAATGGCCGCGGCGACGGAGATGTGGCAACGACGAGCCCGCTCGGGCGAACGAGATAGAGAAGGAGGCGGCGCGAGAGGGAGAAGGTGGGGCTAGGGTTTGCCTTGGGGTCGCGGGCTCGGCCTTTATGCTCCAGGGGAGCCGGGGGATGGCCGGCACGCGGCATGGCGCAGCCATGGCCGGTGGATCCCTGCCACGATCCCCCCTATGAATAGAACGTAAGGGATACCTGTGGGGGTGGGCTGGCCTGCACTGTGGCCATTAGGGCCCAGTGCAGCAGTAGCAGTTCCTCTTCTCTTCTTTTCTTCTACTTTTCTGTTTTCCTTTTATTTAAACTATTTTCTATTTTCTTCTGTAGTAAAATAGTTTTATAAAAGAAAGAAACTTGCACCTAAATTAGTATTGTAATTTAGGCCACTGCCATAATTAGTTTTAGCATTTAAATAAAATATTTTGCAACATTTATTATTTAAAAACATTTAAATAATTGTTTTAGCCACTGTTTTAATTAGTCTAGGCATTTACATACTTTATAAAAATGTTGTTTTACCATCATAATTAGTTATGGCTTAGTTTTCACCTGACGAACATTTTAGTTTTCATGTTTGAGAAATTATTTATTTCACTTATGATTTGAATTTGAATTCGAGGTTGAAATATTTCTTAATTGTTTTTCTTAGGGCATAATGATGATGACTTGGCATCGTTAGCATGGAGTTACTGTAGCATGATTATCCGAGCGTCACAAAGTTTTTATTATATCCGCCTTGGATATCTATCACTTTGGGACTAATTTCATATGTTGCTTTTGATAAGCTCAAACAAATTTAAGTGAAGAACATGAGCATAATATTTCTTTCTTTCAAAATAATTTAAATGAAGCAAGAGAGAATTTCTTAATTTTTTTAATAAATCCCAAATAAATCTAAGTGAAGCATGAGAGCATTTCTTCAAAAATAACAAAGTACACTGTGCTCAAAAAGATATAAGTGAAGCACTAGAACAATTCCATGGCTCTAAAAATTTAAGTGAAGCATAGAATAATTTTTTTGGCTCTCTAAAAAAGGTGTGTCCAGCAAGGATTCAAGACTTAAAACACAAAGCAAAACAAGCAAAGACTCATATCATACAAGACGCTCCAAGCAAAACTCATAATATGTGACGAATAAAAATATAGCTCCAAGTAAAATACCGATGGTTGTTAGAAGAAAGAGGGGATGCCACTCGGGGGCATTCCCAAACTTAGTTGCTTGCTACTTCTTGAATATTATCTTGGGGTGACTCGGGTATCCCCAAGCTTAGCCTTTTGCTAATTCTTATTCCTTCATCCATCGTAATATCACCCAAAACTTGAAAACTTCAATCACACAAAACTCAACAAAACCTTCATAAGATCCGTTGGTATAAGAAAGCAAACCACTACTATAAGTACTGTTGCGAACCCATTCATATTTTATTTTTGCATTATATCTACTGTATTATAACTTTTCTATGGCGAAAACTCTTCAAAGAAAACCATAGAATCATCAAAACAAGCACACAACACAAAGAAATCATAATTTGTCAAAAACATAACAATTTGTAGCAATCTGACAACTTCGAATACTTCTGTAACTCCAAAAATTCTGAAAAAGTAGGAATACAGGAATAATTTGTTTATTAATCTTGTTAAAAAAGAATCAACTCAAAAGCACTCTTCTGTTAAAAATGGGAATTATTTTTGTGAGTGCAAAGGTTTCTGTTTTTCAGCAAGATCAGATCAACTCTCACCCAAATCATCCCAAAGGCCTTGCTTGGCACAAACACTAATTTAAATCACAAAAACACATCTAATCAGAGGCATAATTGAGTATTTTATTAAAAACAACAAAAAAATCAAAAAGCAAAAAGATACAAGTTGGATTTCCTCTCAATGAGCGCTATCATTTTACACCCCTAGCTAGGCATAATATTTTATTGATGCTTGATAACCCACAAGTATAGGGGATCACAACAGTTTTCGAGGGTAGAGTATTCAACCCAAATTTATTGACTCGACACAAAGGGAGCCAAAGAATATTCTCAAGTATTAGCTGTTGAGTTGTCAATTCAACCACACCTGGATAACTTAGTATCTGGAGCAAAGTATTTAGTAGCAAAGTAGTATGATAGTAATGATAACAGTGGCAAAAGTAACGATAGCAGTTTTGTAGTAATTGTAACAGTAGCAATGGAAAAGTAAATAAGCAAAGCACAATGTGTGAAAAGCTCGTAGGCATTGGATCAGTGATGGATAATTATGTCAGATGCGATTCCTCATGTAATAGTTATAACATAGGGTGACACAGAACTAACTCCAGTTCTACAATGTAATGTAGGCATGTATTCCGAATATAGTCATACGTGCTTATGGAAAATAACTTGCATGCCATCTTTTGTCCTACCCTCCCGTGGCAGCGGGGTCCTAGTGGAAACTAAGGGATATTAAGGCCTCCTTTTAATAGAGTACCGGACCAAAGCATTAACACATAGTGAATACATGAACTCCTCAAACTACGATCATCACCGAGAAGTATCCCGATTATTGTCAATTCGGGGTTGTTGGATCGTAACACATAATAGGTGACTATAGACTTGCGAGATAGGATCAAGAACTCACATATATTCATGAAAAAATAATAGGTTCAGATCTGAAATCATGGCACTCGGGCCCTAGTGACAAGCATTAAGCATAGCAAAGTCATAGCAACATCAATCTCAGAACATAGTGGATACTAGGGATCAAACCCTAACAAAACTAACTTGATTACATGGTAAATCTCATCCAACCCATCACCGTCCAGCAAGCCTATGATGGAATTACTCACGCACGGCGGTGAGCATCATGAAATTGGTGATGGAGGATGGTTGATGATGACGACGACGACGAATCCCCCTCTCCGGAGCCCCGAGGGACTCCAGATCAGCCCTCCCGAGAGAGATTAGGGCTTGGTGGCGGCTCCGTATCGTAAAACGCGATGAAACTTTCTCTCTGATTTTTTTCTCCGCGAAACGGAATATATAGAGTTGGAGTTGAGGTCGATGGAGCTCTAGGGGGCCCACAAGATAGGGGGGCGCACCCAGGGGGAGGGGGCACGCCCCCACCCTCGTGGACAGGGTGTGGCCCCCTGGCCTTGATTCTTTCGCCAGTATTTTTATATTTTCCAAAAGTTACATCCATGGATTTTCAGGTCATTCTGAGAACTTCTGTTTTCTGCACAATAAACAACACCATGGCAGTTCTGCTGAAAACAGCGTCAGTCCGGGTTAGTTTCATTCAAACATGCAAGTTAGAGTCCAAAACAAGGGCAAAAGTGTTTGGAAAAGTAGATACGTTGGAGACGTATCAACTCCCCCAAGCTTAAACCTTTGCTTGTCCTCAAGCAATTCAGTTGATAAACTAAAAGTGATAAAAAAAAACTTTTACAAACTCTGTTTGCTCTTGGTGTTGTAAATATGTGGAGCCAGGATTCAAGTTTTCAGCAAAGATTATGAACAAACCATATTCACAATAACACTTAGGTCTCATGTTTACTCATATCAATGGCATAATCAGCTAGCGAGCAATAATAATAAATCTCGGTTGACAACACTTTCTCAAAACAATCATAATATGATATAACAATATGGTATCTCGCTAGCCCTTTCTGAGACCGCAAAACATAAATGCAGAGCACCTTTAAAGATCAAGGACTGACTAAACATTGTAATTCATGGTAAAAGAGATCCAGTCAAGTCATACCCAATATAAACTAATACTAATGAATGCAAATGACAAAGTGCTCTCCAGTGGGTGCTTTTAATAAGAAGGTGATGACTCAACATAAAAGTAAATAGATAGGCCCTTCACAGAGGGAAGCAGGGATTTGTGGAGGTGCCAGAGCTCGATTTTAAAATAGAGATGAATAACATTTTGAGCGGTATACTTTCACTATCAACACAACAACTATGAGATCTCAATATCTTCCATGCTACATACATTATAGGCGGTTCCCAAACAGAATGGTAAAGTTTATACTCCCCCACCACCAACAAGCATCAATCCATGGCTTGCTCGAAACAACGAGTGCCTCCAACTAGCAACAGCCCTGGGGGAGTTTTTTTAATTATTTCGATTTGCTTTGATCTTTTTGATCATGGGACTGGGCATCCCGGTTACCAGCCTTTTTCTCGTGAATGAGGAGCGGAGTCCACTCCTCTTGAGAATAACCCACCTAGCATGGAAGATACAGATAACCCTAGTTGATACATGAGCTGCTCGAGCATACAAAACAGAATTTTATTTAAAGGTTTGGAGTTTGGCACATACAGATTTACTTGGAACGGAAGGTAAATACCGCATATAGGAAGGTATGGTGGACTCATATGGAATAACTTTGGGGTTTATGGAGTTTGGATGCACAAGCAGTATTCCCGCTTAGTACAGGTGAAGGCTAGCAAAAGACAGGGAAGCGACCAACTGAGAGAGTGGCAACAGTCATGAACATGCATTAAAATTAATCAACACCGAGTGCAAGCATGAGTAGGATATAATCCACCATGAACATAAATATCGTGAAGGCTATGTTGATTTTTTTTCAACTACATGCATGAACATGTGACAAGTCAAGTCACTCGAATCATTCAAAGGAGGATACCACCCTATTGTCGGTGTTCTGGGAACAGGGGTCCCCAGACTTGCCTGCCTGCGGCCTGTGGCGTGGCTCAAGTGGTGGCCCAGTACGGCTCGTCTTCATCAGCACAAGACTCAAGACCCTCGCGAGGGGCCAAGCCTCGCAGGGTGGATGATGCAAGGCTTCCTCAGGGACGGCCTCGCCAGGCAGGCTCACGAGGAGGCGGAGAGATCAAGGCAGGGTACCTCGCGAGGTACTCATGACGCAAGCCATGACGATCGAGACCAGACGGGCGCCAGGCGGGCGCCGGCCTGCGGAGTGTCCTTGTTTCCTCTTTGGTGCAAAGGGGGCAAGCACATGCGTGAAGTACCAAGGCATCAGGCAAAAGTTGCCATTTCAGTGCAACGAGACCAAGACCAGCGGAGTGGCAGGATGGAGGTCACCGTGGAGCCCAAGACAGTGTCATCGCCAGTGCTTTTGGCAGCCGAAGACCAACTTTAGTCAGGATAACTTGTACTGGATGTTTCCCTTCAAAATGGCCGTTGTTGGCGCCCTTCCTGCTCAATATTTGGGAAGAGGACCAGAGCCTCTATAAATAGAGCTAGCCACCACAAGGGAGGGGGGGGGATGGGATATTCAACAGAGAGAGAGAGAGAGGCGATCGAACTCACCCAAGCAGTTCATCGCACCAGCTCAAGAACACCTCTCGTGAGGCCGTTCTTCCCTTGTACTGTTCATCACCATCCCCAGAGGCAATCCACCACACCACACACTGGAGTAGGGTATTACACCACAACAGTTGCCCGAACCAGTATAAATCTTGTGTCCCTCGTGTTGTTCATCGTTTGCAGCTTAGATCTCACGAGGCGATCGGACGTAGATCGGTAGGGGAGAGATATTCGTGCGCACCCCAGTGTTCAAACCTTAAGGGTCTATCGGAACCCAACATCCGACATTTGGCGCGCCAGGTAGGGGTGCACCGGAATATTTCTTCCACTGTTCGCGTTCGATCTTCCGTCGTGTCCATGGCTGACGCTCGCCGGGCTCGTGCCGAGCGTCGGGCTGCTCTCGCCGCCCACTTCGGCCAGACGGTGCCCGTCGGCGGGTGTCCCCGTCGTTCCACGTCGCCTGCCGTCAACGTCGCCACCGGCCCGGCGGGGAACGAGCAGCGGGCCTCGTCTCTGCATCCTTCGGTGCGGCGGGAAGGCCGCATAGCCACCCCATCGCTAACTCCAGTCGGTTCATCATCCCACGCCCGTCGCGCCCCCATGGACGCGCACACCGCGTTGCTCCTGGCGCGTGAGCTCCTGCACTACCGCCCCGTTGACGACCTCTACGAGGACTGGCTCACTCGCATCACCGAGCTCGTCAGCGCGGCAGGGGGCTCTCCTATGCCATCCCTCTCGCTGCCTCGCCCTCCGTCCTGTGCAGGAGGCGCAGATCAGGAGGTGCCTCCGCCACCTCCTCCCCAAGAAGGCTCCCTGGCTCCAAGGCATGCAGCCCCAGGACAAGATCTGCCACGTCCGGCGCCCGTGCGACAAGAAAGGAGCTGCCAAGAAATCCCCCATCCCCAAGAAGGCGCACGCGTGCTCCCAGCACCGGTGCGCCACGACCGCGTCCCTGCGCCAGCGCGCCAAGACCCCGCGCTGCTCCAAGCGGCGGTGCGTGGGAATTTCCAGGAGCAAGCCCAGCATCAGCAGAGAGCTCCGATGGTCACCGCAGGCTGCCGCGCCTTCACCCCCGAGCTACGCAGTGTTGCCTGGCCAGGAAAGTTCAAGCCTGACCTGCCTCCTCGCTACGACGGCACTGCAAACCCTGCGGAGTTCCTACAGCTCTACGAGCTGGGCATCGAAGCTACCAACGGGGACGAAAAGGTCATGGCAAACTGGTTTCCCATAGCACTCAAGGACGGCGCCCGCACCTGGCTCCTGAACCTGGCTCCTGGCACGATCTCCTCCTGGGACAAGATGCGCACCCGCTTCATCGCCAACTTCCAGGGCACTCGCGACCGTCCGCCGGTCGTGGGTGACTTGCGCCGCATCAAGCAGCAGCCTGGGGAGACCTTGCAGAAGTACATCCAGCGCTTCAACAACGCTCGCCTCAAGATCCCCAGGGTGACTGAGGAGACCATTATCTCTGTGTTCTTTGATGGCGTTCGCAACGTCAAGATGAAGGAGGATCTGGCAATCCATGAAGATCTGTGCACATCTCTGGAGCTGTTCAACCTGGCGACCAAGTGCGCAAGGGCTGAGGAGGGACGCCTCTCCCTTCTCGAGCTCCCGGCAGCAGACCCAGAAGAGAAGAAAGCCAAGGCCAAAGATGTGAAGCACAAGGGAGCAGTTGTGCTCACAGCAGAGCCGGACACCAAGCACGGTAGGGACCAGCCGGAGTCGTCCAAGGGCAGTCGGTACTGTGTGTACCACGATCTCCACACCCACAACACCAACGAATGCCAAGAGCTCAGGACCGTGCGAGAAGGCCGCGTCGGTCGATGCCCCGAGCGCAACGATCGGGGCTACGGCCGGGGAGGAGCAAGAGGTGGAGGATGATGGGATGACCGTGGCCCTCGCCAAGGGTGGCGTGACCGACCTCGCTGTAACATCCCAAATTTTCAATTTCGAATGTTATACATAGATCATCATTGCATATCATAATTTTGTTGCATTGTTGTCTCGATCCTAGAAATTCCACGCAACTCAAGGACCCACGGAGAGAGTTGGGGATTTCGTTATTTTCTTATTTGAGTTTTCTCAAATTTTGAAAATAGGATCATTTGATTTTGTTTATTTTATCTTCAATTATTTCTACTACCAAAAAAATTTAGAGAGGGAATAAAATGACTTTCCCAAAATAAAGAAATAATGAAGATTTAATAAAAAAATCAAATAAGATTTATTTTGGAGTTTTTCGCCTTTTATTTGAATTTAGGAAAAATGCGCGTTTTTCAAAAATGCATTTAGGCCCCAAATAAATGTTCATCTTGTCCGACTTGATTTTAGAAGCCAGGGAAAATTTATTTCGGGATTTTTGGAGTCCGTTTAGCATTTCTTTTTTTTTCTTCTGTGCGGAATTATTTAAAAAAACGCAGCCGACCTACGGCCGTGTCCGTCTAGGACTCCCGGCCCGCGGGGCTTTATAAGCTAGAGGGGAGCTAGCCCGAGGCCCAGCCCCGCCCCCCAAAACCCTAGCTGCCCCAGCCCCGCGCTGCCGCCAGCCGCCGCCGCCGCCGCCAGCCGCCGCCGCCGCCGCCGCCGCCAGCCGCCGCCGCCCCGCCCGCCGAGCCGCCGCCGGACCCCGCCGCCGTTGCCAACCTCGCCGGACCCCGCCAACCCCGCCGCCCGCACGCTCGCCGAGGTTCGCCGCCGCCTCGACTTCCGTGCCAGTTTTTCTTAGAAAACCGATCGGTTTTCCGTCGGTTTATTTTCGTTTTTTTTAGTTTCGGTTTTTTTATTAGATTGGTTTTTATTTTTTTGGTTTAGTTAATTAGCGAGCGTTCGCTCGTTCGTTCGTTTTAACGAACGTATTTGTCAGATTAGTTTAATTAATGAACGTTCGTTTGTTAACCCGTTCGTCGTTTTTCTTTTTCTCGGGTTTAATCCGCGATTTTTCTGATCGCGATTCCTGTTCCGATTTTCGTTTTAGTTTAACTTTTCGCTCGTTTATCGGAATTAGGCGATTCAAGCGCCTGGAGTTTCGTCTCGAAACCCTCTTTCCGAATAATCAACTTAAACAAGTTTTTGCTTCTGTAGAATTTGACTTAGATCCAGATTAGTAGAACGAAGCTGTTTTCTTTCGCCGTTTGACTTTCGTTGCTTTGTTTGATTTGAATCTTTTTGCAAACCGGATTTATTAAGTTGAACATTTTGTTTAGATCGTTTATTCGAGTTTTACCTGTGCATTAGGTGAGTACTTATTGTATGCTTGTTGTTTGTCTGTGATAGAATACCCGGAGTGCGCCGCCTGTTACTTTGAGTCTCTAGGTTTCGCGGATCATCAGCAAGGCAAGTAACACTTTGATCATACCTTTTGTACTACCCAGTTTTTATACATTAGATCAATCCTCAAACATTGCATGATTAGGATCTAATTAAATTGTGGGATGGGAAGTAGTTGAGGTAGTACCTATTACCTGTTTTATTATCAAACCTTTGGGAGTTACTTCTACGTTTACCTGTTTTATTATCAAACCTCTGGGAGTTACTTCTACGTTTGCTTATTATGCCATGCTATGCTAGTAGACGTGGATTGGGTGAGTGTATCCATGACAGATGTGAGATTGTTAATCAATGATTTATTTAAGGTGGCAACTTAAACACACATCTGGGTGGATTGAGGCACCTGGTTTCTATCAGGACTTGCATGTATTTCTTCGGACCGCCACCTAGGCTCAAAGGGATCATGAGATTATTCAAACTAGAAACTTACATGTGCAGCCACAAGCTATTATGGGCTCTGGCATAGTTGACTAAGTTGTGCGACCTCTTACGGGTAGACTAGCAGATGTAGGGGAAAGTAGGTGTACCAGTCTACCCACATGTAAGGTGCTAGTGCTTCCGAAAGACTATGTCTCGGTCATCCGTTTCTCAAACACCATGTAGTGCGAGGAATCAAACGGGGGCGATCGAGTCTTGTGGGGAAAAGTGCGCAAACCTCTGCGGAGTGTATAAACTAATCATGATTAGCCGTGTCCCCGGTTATGGACATCTTGAGTATCTAGAACTTGGATATCATGTGAATCTCATCATGTTACTCTAATTTAATGTTGTTGGGCTTAACGAGTACTTTTAATTGGGATTGAGAATGCTGTCAACCATTCTCAATGTTTAACAACCACCATGATAGTTAAATAAATTTATTCCTTTGCAGTAGGGAAAAATTGGCTTTATGCAAAACTGTAACCATAGAGCTTTTCCACCAGCCAAATATGCATGTAGTATAGCTTAATCCATTGTTATCCTCTATGTGTTACATTGCCAGCATATTCCATGTGCTGACCCGTTTTCGGGCTGCAACGTTTCATGTTGCAAACTTTTCAGACGACGAGTAAGATGCTTTTAGGTCGTGGTTCTATACTCAGTGATGCCGTTGGAGTTGATGGACTCACTTATCTTCCAAGACTTCCGCTGTTATCGTTTTTAGATGGCCTTAAGCCATATTTATTTCAATAAGTTCTCTTTGAGACATTCGATGTAATAAGTGTGTGATTGCTACTCTGTTATAAATCCTCCAAGTACTGTGTGGTGTTAGCATTACTGATCCAGGGATGACACTGAGCACAAAGATCAGACTGTTTGAGGCCTGGTCGCTACAAGGTGGTATCAGAGCACACGCTGACTGTAGGACACGACCACTAAGCTTAAACCCTAGATCACTACTCTTTCTTCTCATTTCTGACTCCTCATCTTTTCTATTCTTTAGGATGGAGGATGCAAGGATCAAGTTCACACAACCAGATGAGAACTCACCTTTTGGATATCACTTGAAGGAAGCCACTAGATACCTGAACATAGGAGTGCCAAGTTTCACCGGGACTTTCAATGCCACTTTACCCGAAGAGGAGCGCTGGAGGATTCAAGTCTACATTCCAGGAAGGACATTTGCACCAGCCACTGAGCCAATAGAGTTTACCTTTGATGTACCAACATGGAGCCTAGGAAAGAGCATGGCAGCTCACATCGCCATGGGACGAATTGGAGAAGTTTACCACAACGATCTCAAGAATACTATCTACCAGATTTGTGGGCGCCGAGATGAGCATTGGGAGATGATCACCACCAGGAAGGACAGATCAATCGCAGCTTATATTCAGGAGTTAAACCAACACATCCGATGCCAGGAAAATCAGATGTGCGCAGATATGGAGGATCTGCAGAAGGCTATGACCAAGATCAAGGAGCTAGAAGAAGAACTCAAGGCTACACGTAAAGACTATATGGAAGAAATCGTCGCTCTAGTAAGACAGAACGGTGACCTTAAGGAGAAGATTGGAGTATTCATGGGAGGATCAGCACCCAGAGGAGAAGAGGATGAACCTACTTGTCCAGATAACTATATCATCATCGACGACACCGACTCGGATCCCGACGACAGCGATGATGACTATGTTGATGAAGCTGGAGCAGATATCATGGAATCTGCATCGGAGCAGTTTTTCTAGTTGACCACCATAACAGTAGTAGAATTTTCCACCATTTAATTAGTTTTAGACCAAGCACTTTGTAACGATAGTTAGACCGTTGTATGCCCTTGTTTGATTGATTGGAATGATATTGTGTGTTTTTGTCTCATGTGCATATGGGTAGTGTTATCTCACTAGACCTCATTCTATTCTTAACTCTCATCTCCCCTTTAAACCCTCAGATGCCTCCGAGACGTGACCCCGAGTTTGTTTTCCCGCCAGAGATCACTCAGTTGATTCAGCAGCAGAACACCTTGATTCAAACATTGGTACAAAACCAAGGCAACAACAACAACAACAACCCACCACCACCACCACCTGTTGACCATCTGGCACGTTTCTTAAGGTTGAATCCGCCGGTGTTTTCCAGTAGCACCGAGCCGATAGTAGCAGATGATTGGCTCCGTAAGATAGGGAGGGAGTTGACCACAGCAGGATGCACAGATGGAGAAAAGGTGAAGTTTGCCGCACATCAGCTTGACGGACCCGCAGCAGCATGGTGGGAGAATTTCACAGCCACTTACCCTGTAGACACTGTCACATGGAATCAGTTTCAGCAAGCTTTTCGTACTGCCCATGTTTCAGCAGGAGCTATGGCCATGAAGAAGCGTGAGTTTCGCAACTTACGCCAAGGAGGACGGATAGTTGGCCAGTATGTGGATGATTTTAGTAAGCTAGCACGTTATGCCCCAGATGACGTTGCTACGGATGCAGCTAAGCAGGAGAAGTTTCTAGAAGGACTGAATGATGAGATGAGCATGCAGTTGATGGTAGCCACTTTCAATAACTACCAGGAGTTAGTAGATCATGCTCTTATGATTGAGGGGAAGCAGCAGCAGATTGATAATCGTAAGAGGAAGTATGGACAGGGGAAGTACAATTCTGGAGCTCAGCAGAAACCACGCTTTACCCCAAAGTCAGGAGGACATTTTCAGCATACTCACGGAGGAGGCAGCTCGCACAATCATAATGGCACAAAGAATGGAAACGGGAATGGAGGAAGCAATGGACAAAGCCGCACCAACCCGTCAACACCATCCAAGGCAGACCTGAGCCATATCACTTGTTATAAGTGCCGTAAGACTGGGCATTATGCAAATGATTGCCCAGAAGCCCAAAATGGAAATGGCAATGGAAGCTCAGGAAAGAAGCCGAACCCTTTCAACAGGGGGCAAGTGAACCACGTTACCGTGGAGGAGGTTGAAGCTCAGCCAGACGCAGTAATAGGTAAGTTTTTGGTTAAGGCATTTACTGCAGTTGTTCTTTTCGATACTGGTGCATCGCATTCATACATATCAAGGGGATTTGTGGATAAGTTTAGCCTGCCCACTAAGACGCTTAAGACACCTATGCTAGTGAGTTCACCGGGAGCTGAGTTTATGGTCAGTCAAGGATGCTTTCAGGTGCCATTAAGTATAGGAAGGCATGTTTTCCCAACGGATTTAATTATATTGGAATCCCAAGGTTTGGATGTAATTCTTGGCATGGATTGGCTGTCGATGTATGGAGGAAACATTGATTGCGCCAGCAGGACAATTTTGCTTACGACACCAGAAGGAATAAGAATCAAGTATGTATCACGGCATGAGCCGAGGAGAGCACATGTAAATTCCTTATCAGGAGTTGTGCAGGAGGAAGTACCAGTGGTAAAGGATTTCCCCGATGTATTTCCAGAAGAGTTGCCAGGCATGCCACCGGATAGAGACATTGAGTTCTTAATTGAACTACTGCCAGGCACGGGGCCGATATCCAAGAGACCGTACAGGATGCCAGCCCAAGATTTGGAGGAAATTAAGAAGCAGATTAAGGAGCTGTTGGACAAAGGTTTTATTCGCCCAAGTTCTTCGCCTTGGGGATCGCCAGTACTTCTGGTGGAGAAGAAGGATGGATCGTTAAGAATGGTTGTTGATTATCGCGGATTGAATGAAGTAACAATCAAGAACAAGTACCCACTACCAATGATCAATGATCTGTTTGATCGGTTGCAAGGAGCTAAGGTGTTTTCCAAGATCGATTTGCGATCAGGATACCATCAGTTGAAGATTCAGGAGTAGGATATACCGAAGATGGCTTTTACCACCAGGTACGGGCTGTATGAGTATACCGTTATGTCATTTGGTCTGACTAACGCCCCAGCCTATTTTATGAACATGATGAACAAGGTGTTTATGGAGTTTTTGGATAAGTTCGTCGTGGTGTTCATTGATGATTTTTTTGTGTACTCGAAGAATGAAGAGGAACATAAGGAACACTTGCGTATGGTACTCGAGAAGCTCAGAGAACATCAGCTATATGCCAAGTTCAGCAAGTGTGAGTTTCGGCTGAAGGAAGTTGGATTTCTCGGACATGTTATATCCGGAGAAGGTATCGCAGTAGACCCCACTAAAGTTGTCACTGTGACAAACTGGGAAGCACCAACAACAGTTGGAGAAATCCGGAGTTTCCTTGGACTCGCAGGATACTACCGGAGATTCATTGAAAATTTCTCGAAGATTGCGAAGCCTATGACAGAGTTGTTGAAGAAGGATACTAAGTTCATTTGGACTGACGAGTGTGAGGCTAGTTTCCAGGAATTGAAGAAACGTTTGGTTACCTCACCAGTATTAATTCTGCCAGATCAGACTAAGGATTGTGAAGTGTATTGCGACGCTTCACATCGAGGACTTGGAGCAGTGCTTATGCAGAAGGGAAGAGTTGTTTCGTATGCTTCACGACAGCTTAAGCCTCATGAGTTGAATTATTCTACTCATGATTTGGAGTTAGCAGCCGTAGTGCACGCACTGAAAACGTGGAGACATTTTCTCATAGGAAATCATTGTGAGGTGTACATGGATCACAAGAGTTTGAAGTACATCTTCACACAGAAGGAGTTAAATCTCAGGCAGAGGAGATGGTTGGAGCTTATTAAGGATTATGATATGAGATTGCATTATCACCCTGGGAAGGCTAACGTTGTAGCAGACGCGTTGAGCCGTAAGAGCCACATCAATACACTAATGACGGGAGAAATACCCAAGGAGTTAGCCGAGGATCTTCATGAACTATGTTTGGAGATAGTTCCGAGGGGCTATGTAGCAGCAATGGAGATTCAGTCTACGTTGATGGATAAAATCAGAGAAGCTCAAAAGAAAGATAAGGAAGTTGCTTCCATTAAGGAGAAAATGAGCGAAGGGAAGGCTAAGGGATTTCATGAGGATGAGTATGATACCCTATGATTTGAGGACCGTGTTTATGTGCCCAATGACCCGAAGATCAGAAAGTTGATTCTGCAAGAGGCACATGATTCACCATATTCGATTCACCCCGGAAATACCAAGATGTATTTGGATTTGAAGGAAACTTTCTGGTGGACCGGAATGAAGAAGGATATTGCAGAGTATGTAGCAGTTTGTGATGTATGTCAGAGGGTGAAAGCAGAACACCAGAAGCCAGCCGGATTGTTGCAGCCATTGCCTATACCCGAATGGAAGTGGGACAAACTAGGCATGGATTTCATCATGGGATTGCCCAGGACTCGTTCAGGCTATGACTCAATTTGGGTTGTAGTCGATCATTTGACAAAGGTAGCTCAGTCAAGGCAGAAGAGCTATGCAGATTCAAAACGCAAGGAGACAGAATACGAAGTCGGAGACAGAGTTTATCTTCGGGTATCTCCACTTTGAGGAGTTAAGCGTTTTGGAGTTAAAGGGAAGTTAGCGCCACGTTTTGTGGGACCATACAAAGTTTTGGAACGCATGGGAGAAGTAGCGTACAAGTTGGAATTACCTGAGGGATTGTCAGGAGTTCACGATGTGTTCCATGTTTCACAGTTGAAGAAATGTCACGCAGAGATGGCTGATATACCACTAAGAGATACAGTGCCTCTGGAAGCGATTCACTTGAAAGATGATTTGACTTATGAAGAGAAACCAGTTAAGATTCTGGAATATGCCAGCCGAGTTACCTGCAGTAAGGTTATCAAGTTTTGCAAGGTTCAGCGGAGCCACCACACCGAGGAGGAAGCCACCTGGGAGCGAGAGGAAGATCTGCTCAAGGACCACCCTCACCTATTTGCTAGCCAACCCGAATCTCGAGGGCAAGATTCATCTTAAGGGGGGTAGGTTTGTAACATCCCAAATTTTCAATTTGGAATGTTATACATAGATCATCATTGCATATCATAATTTTGTTGCATTGTTGGCTCGATCCTAGAAATTCCACGCAACTCAAGGACCCACGAAGAGAGTTGGGGATTTCGTTATTTTCTTATTTGAGTTTTCTGAAATTTTGAAAATAGGATCATTTGATTTTATTTATTTTATCTTCAATTATTTCTACTACCAAAAAAATTCAGAGAGGGAATAAAATGACTTTCCCAAAATAAAGAAATAATGAAGATTTAATAAAAAATCAAATAAGATTTATTTTGGAGTTTTTCGCATTTTATTTGAATTTAGGAAAAATGCACGTTTTTCAAAAATGCATTTAGGCCCCAAATAAATGTTCATCTTGTCCGGATTGATTTTAGAAGCCGGGGAAATTTTATTTCGAGATTTTTGGAGTCCGTTTAGTATTTCTTTTTTTTTCTTCTGCGCGGAATTATTTAAAAAAAACGCAACCGACCTATGGGCCGTGTCCGTCTAGGACTCCCGGCCCGCGGGGCTTTATAAGCCGGGGGGGGGGAGCCAGCCCGAGGCCCAGCCGCCGCCCCCCAAAACCCTAGCGCCCCAGCCCCGCGCCGCCGACGCCAGCCGCCGCCGCCGCCCCGCCCGCCGAGCTGCCGCCGGACCCCGCTGCCGTCGCCGACCTCGCCGGACCCCGCCGACCCCGCCGCCTGCACGCTCGCCGAGGTTCACCGCCGCCTCGACTTCCGTGCCGGTTTTTCTTAGAAAACCGATCGGTTTTCCGCCGGTTTATTTTCGGTTTTTTTAGTTTCGGTTTTTTTATTAGATCGGTTTTTATTTTTTTTGGTTTAGTTAATTAGCGAGCGTTCGCTCGTTCGTTCGTTTTAACAAAAATATTCGTAAAATTAGTTTAATTAATGAACGTTCGTTCGTTAACCCGTTCGTCGTTTTTCTTTTTCTCGGATTTAATCCGCGATTTTTCTGATCGCGATTCCTGATCCGATTTTCGTTTTAGTTTAACTTTTCGCTCGTTTATCGGAATCAGGCGATTCATGTTCCTGGAGTTTCGTCTCAAAACCCTCTTTCTGAATAATCAACTTAAACAAGTTTTTGCTTTTGTAAAATTTGACTTAGATCTAGATTAGTAGAACGAAGCTGTTTTCTTTCGCCGTTTGACTTTCGTTGCTTTGTTCGATTTGAATCTTTTTGCAAACCGGAGTTCTTAAGTTGAACATTTTGGTTAGATCGTTTATTCGAGTTTTACCTGTGCATTATGTGAGTACTTATTGTATGCTTTTTGTTTGTCTGCGATAGAATCCACAGAGTGCACCGCCTGTTACTTCGAGTCTCTAGGTTTCGCGGATCATCAGCAAGGCAAGTAACACTTTGATCATACCTTTTCTACTACCCAGTTTTTATGCATTAGATCAATCCTCAAACATTGCATGATTAGGATCTAATTAAATTGTGGGATGGGAAGTAGTTGAGGTAGTACCCATTACCTGTTTTATTATCAAACCTTTGGGAGTTACTTCTATGTTTACCTGTTTTATTATCAAACCTTTGGGAGTTACTTCTACGTTTGCTTATTACGCCATGCTATGCTAGTAGACGTGGATTGGGTGAGTGTATCCATGACATATGTGAGATTGTTAATCAATGGTTTATTTAAGGTGGCAACTTAAACACACATCTGGGTGGATTGAGGCACCTGGTTTCTATCAGGACTTGCATGTATTTCTTCGGACCGCCACCCAGGCTCAAAGGGATCATGAGATTATTCAAACTAGAAACTTATGTGTGCAGCCACAAGCCATTATGGGCTCTGGCATAGTTGACTAAGTTGTGCGACCTCTTACGGGTAGACTAGCAGATGTAGGGGAAAGTAGGTGTACCGGTCTAGCCACATGTAAGGTGCTAGTGCTTTCGAAAGACTATGTCTCGGTCATCTGTTTCTCAAACACCATGTAGTGCGAGGAATCAAACGGAGGCGATCGAGTCTTGTGGGGAAAAGTGCGCAAACCTCTGCGGATTGTATAAACTAATCATGATTAGCCGTGTCCCCGGTTATGGACATCTTGAGTATCTAGAACTTGGATATCATGTGAATCTCATCATGTTACTCTAATTTAATGTTGTTGGGTTTAATGAGTACTTTTAATTGGGATTGAGAATGCTGTCAACCATTCTCAATGTTTAACAACCACCATGATAATTAAATAAATTTATTCCTTTGCAGTAGGGAAAAATTGGCTTTATGCAAAACTGTAACCATAGAGCTTTTCCACCAGCCAAATATGCATGTAGTATAGCTTAATCCATTGTTATCCTCTATGTGTTACATTGCCAGCATATTCCATGTGCTGACCCGTTTTCGAGCTGCAACGTTTCATGTTGCAGACTTTTCAGACGACGAGTAAGATGCTTTTAGGTCGTGGTTCTATACTCAGTGATGCCGTTGGAGTTGATGGACTCGCTTATCTTCCAAGACTTCCCCTGTTATCGTTTTTAGATGGCCTTAAGCCATATTTATTTCAATAAGTTCTCTCTTGAGACATTCGATGTAATAAGTGTGTGATTGCTACTCTGTTATAAATCCTCCAAGTACTGTGTGGTGTTAGCATTACTGATCTAGGGATGACACTGAGCACAGAGATCAGACTGTTTGAGGTCTGGTCGCTACAAGATGGTATCAGAGCACACGCTGACTGTAGGACACGATCACTAAGCTTAAACCTAGATCACTACTCTTTCTTCTCATTTCTGACTCCTCATCTTTTCTATTCTTTAGGATGGCGGATGCAAGGATCAAGTTCACACAACCAGATGAGAACTCACCTTTCTATTTTTTTTATTTGGGCCTTTCTATTTTTTTTGGCCTCTTTTTTTTCGTCGGAGTCTCATCCCGACTTATGGGGGAATCGTAGTCTCCATCATCCTTTCCTCACTTGGGACAATGCTCTAATAATGATTATCATCACACTTTTATTTTTCTTACAACTCAACAATTACAACTCGATACTTAGAACAAAGTATGACTCTATATGAATGCCTCCGGCGGTATACCGGGACATGCAATGAACCATGAGTGACATGTATGAAAGAATTATGGATGGTGGCTTTGCCACAAATACGATGTCAACTACATGATCATGCTAGCAATATGACAATGATGGAGCGTGTCATAATAAATGGAACGGTGGAAAGTTGCATGGCAATATATCTCGGAATGGCTATGGAAATGCCATGATAGGTAGGTATGGTGTCTATTTTGAGGAAGGTAAATGGTGGGTGTATGATACCGGCGAAAGGTGCGCGGTATTAGAGAGGCTAGCAATGATGGAAGGATGGGAAAAAGTGCGTATAATCCATGGACTCAACATTAGTCATAAAGAACTCATATACTTATTGCAAAAATCTAGAAGTTATCAAAGTGAAGTATTACGCACATGCTCCTAGGGGGATATATTGGTAGGAAAAGACCATCGCTCGTCCCCGACCGCCACTCATAAGGAAGACAATCAATAAATAAATCATGCTCCGAGTTCATCACATAACGGTTCACCATACATGCATGCTACGGGAATCACAAACTTCAACACAAGTATTCTTTGAATTCACAACTACTTAACTAGCATGACTCTAATATCACCATCTTCATATCTCAAAACAATTATCAAGCATCAAACTTATCTTAGTATTCACGCACTCAAAAGAAAGTTTCACATATCTTGAACACCAAGTATATTAACATTAAGCGAATTACCATGCTATTAACGACTCTCAAAATAATCTAAGTGAAGCATGAGAGATCAATAGTTTCTTTAAAACAAATCCACCATCGTGCTCTAAAAGATCTAAGTGAAGCACTAGAGCAAAAATTATCAAGCTCAAAAGATATAAGTGAAGCACTATGAGCAAAACTATCAAGCTCAAAAGATATAAGTGAAGCACATAGAGTGTTCTAGCAAATTCCAATTCATGTATGGCTCTCTAAAAAGGTGTGTACATCAAGGATGATTATGGTAAACTAACAAGCAAAGACACAAATAATACAAGACGCTCCAAGCAAAACACATATCATGTGGTGAATAATAATATAGCTCCAAGTAAATCACCGATGGAAGTGGACGAAAGAGGGGATGCCTTCCGGGGCATCCCCAAGCTTTGACTTTTTGGTGTCCTTGGATTATCTTGGGGGTGCCATGGTCATCCCCAAGCTTAGGCTCTTGCCACTCCTTGTTCCATAATCCATCAAAAGAATTCACCCAAAACTTGAAAACTTCACAACACAAAACTCAACAGAAATCTCGTGAGCTCCGTTAGAGAAAGAAAACAAAGAACTACTTAAGGTACTGTAATGAAATCATTCTTTATTTATATTGGTGTTAAACCTACTGTGTTCCAACTTCTCTATGGATTATAAACTATTTTACTAGCCATAGATTCATCAAAATAAGCAAACAACACCCGTAAAACAGAATCTGTCAAAAACAGAATAGTGTGTAGCAATCTGTAAATAACGCAAACTTATGGAACTCTAAAAATTCTACCAAAATAGGAAGTCCTGGAAAATTTGTTTATTTAACAGAAGCAAGAAAAATCAACGCAAAATAACGTTCCTGTGATTTAACAAAATTATATTCGTGCATGCAAAGTTTCTGTTTTTCAGCATAATCAAATCAACTATCATCGTAGGTTATCCTATAGGTTCTACTTGGCACAAACACTAATTAAAAGATAAAACCACATCCAAAAAGAGGCTACATGGATTATTTATTCCTAAACAGAAGCAAAAAAAACAAAAAAAATTGGGTTGCCTCCCAACAAGCGCTATCGTTTAACGCCCCTAGCTAGGCATAAAAGCAAGGATAGATCTAGGTATTGCCATCTTTGGTAGGGAATCCATAAGTGTCTCTCATGATAGATTCATATGGTAATTTTATTTTCTTTCTAGGTAAGTGTTCCATGCCCTTCTTTAAGGGAAATTGGAATCTAATATTCCCTTCCTTCATATGAATAATTGCACCAATCGTTCTAAGGAAAGGTCTACCAAGAATAATAGGACATGAAGGATTGCAATCTATATCAAGAACGATAAAATCTATGGGCACATAATTCCTATTTGCAACAATAAGAACATCATTAATTCTTCCCATAGGCTTTTTAATAGTGGAATCCGCAAGATGCAAGTTTAGATGGCAATCATCAAAATCATGGAAATCTAGCAAATCACATAAAGTTTTGGGAATAGTAGAGACACTAGCACCCAAACCACACAAAGCATGAAACTCATAATCTTTAATTTTAATTTTAATAGTAGGTTCCCACTGATCATAGAGGTTTCTAGGGATATAAACTTTCAACTCAAGTTTTTCTTCATAAGATTGCATCAAGGCATTAACAATGTGTTCGGTAAAGGCCTTATTTTGACTATAAGCATGAGGAGAATCTAGCACGGATTGCAACAAGGAAATACAACCAATCAAAGAGCAATTTTCATAATTAAATTCCTTGAGATCCAAAATAGTGGGTTTAGCAACATCTAGGTTTTTATTTCTTTCAATCCCACTTTCATCAATTTCATCATCAAGATCTAGAAACTCCAAATTCTTAGAACGCCTTCTAGGTAAAGGAAGATCATATTCAGTTTCATCAAGATTCATATTGCAAAACAAAGATTTGATGGGGTACACATCAATAACTTTTAGATCTTCATCTTGATTTCCATAGGAATTGGAAGAACACGCTTTAATAAAGGCATCTTTGGAAGCACGCATCCTAGCGGTTCTTTCTTTGCACTCATCAATGGAAATTCTCATGGCTTTGAGAGACTCATTGGTATCATGCTTAGGAGGAATATATCTAAGCTTTAAAGAATCAACTTCAAAAGAAATTATATCAACGTTCCTAGCCAAATCATCAACTTTAAGCAATTTCTCTTCAAGCAAAGCATTAAAATTATTTTGTGAATTCATAAACTATTTAACACTACTCTCAAATTCAGAGGGCATCTTATTAAAATTTCCATAAGAGTTGTTGTAGAAATTTCCATAATTATTAGAAGGATTACTAAGATAAGGCCTAGCATTAAAATTCCCTCTATGCGCGTTGTTTCCAAAACTATTCCTACCAACAAAATTCACATCCATAGATTCATTAGTATTCTCATGCAAAGTAGACAAAGGCATATCATTGGGATCAAGAGGAGTATTTTTAGGAGCAAACATCTCCATAAGTTCATCCATCTTTTCACTCAAAACATTTATTTCTTCTATAGCATGCACTTTTTTACTAGAAGATCTTTCGGTGTGCCATTGAGAATAATTATATTACCAAGCAATTTTGTAGCATCTCCTAACATAATTTCCATAAACGTGCCTCCCACGGCCGAATCTAAAAGTTTTCTAGAAGCAAAATTCAATCCGGCATAAATTTTTGTATGATCATCCATAAATTCAAACCATGAGTAGGGCAATTGTGAAGCATCAATTTCATTCTTTCCCAAGATTGGGCAACATGATCATGATCAAGTTGTTTAAAATTCATGATATCATTCCTAAGAGTGATGATCTTAGCGGGAGGAAAATACTTAGAGATAAAGGCATATTTGCACTTGTTCCAAGAATCAATACTATATTTAGGCAAATACGAAAACCAAACTTTAGCACGATCTCTAAGCGAAAACGGAAATAGCTTCAACTTGACAATATTGTTATCCGTATCTTTCTTCTTTTGCATATCACACAAATGAACAAAAATATTTAGGTGAGTAGCGACATCTTCACTAGGAAGGCCGGCGAATTGATTTTTCATAACAAGATTCAGCAAAGCGGTATTGATTTCACAAGACTCATCATTATTAAGAGGAGCAATCGGAGTACTAAGGAAATCATTATTATTGGTATTCGAGAAGTCACACAATTTGGTATTATCTTGCGCCATGGCAACAAGTAATCCAACACACAAGCAAACAGAAAGGCAACGAGAAAAAGGCAAATGGGAAAGAGAGGAGGAGATTGGGAAAGAGAGGGCGAATAAAACGGCAAGGGTGAAGTGGTGGAGAGGAAAATGAGAGGCAAATGGCAAATAATGTAATGCGAGAGATAGGGATTGTGATGGGTACTTGGTATGGTTGACTTGCTTGCATGAGCCTCCCCGGCAACGACGCCAGAAATTCTTCTTGCTACCTCTTGAGCACTGTGTTGGATTTCGCCGAAGAGGAGAGGATGATGCAGCAAAGTAGCATAAGTATTTCCCTCAGTTTTTGAGAACCAAGGTATCAATCCAGTAGGTGACCACGCACAAGTCCCTCATACCTACACAAAACGATAGCTACTCGCAACCAACGCGATTAGGGGTTGTCAATCCCTTCAGGGTCACATACGAGAGTGAGATCTGATATAGATGATAAATAATATTTTTGGTATTTTTGTTAGATAGATGCAAAGTGAAAAGTAAAAGGCAAAGTAAAAACAAAGCAATTAATAAAGCGATAGAGATTGATATGATGAGAATAGACCGGGGGGGCATAGGTTTCACTAGTGGCTTCTCTCAAGAGCATAGATATTCTACGATGGGTGAACAAATTACTATTGAGCAATTGACAGAATTGAGCATAATTATGAGTATATCTAGGTATGATCATGTATATAGGCATCACGTCCAAGACAAGTAGATCGAAACGATTCTGCATCTACTACTATTACTCCACTTATCGACCGCTATCCAGCATGCATCTAGAGTATTAAGTTAAAAACAGAGTAACACCTTAAGCAAGATGACATGATGTAGAGGGATAAATTCATGCAATATGATAGAAACCCCATCTTGTTATCCTCGATGGCAACAATACAATACGTGCCTTGCTGCCCCTGCTGTCACTAGGAAAGGACACCACAAGATTGAACCCAAAGCTAAGCACTTCTCCCAATGCAAGAACTACCAGTCTAGTTGGCCAAACCAAAAAGGATAATTCGAAGAGACTTGCAAAGATAACTCAATCACACATAAAAGAATTCAGAGAAGATTCAAATATTATTCATAGATAAGTTGGATCATAAACCCACAATTCATCGGTCTCAACAAACACACCGCAAAAAGAAGATTACATCGAATAGATCTCCACGAGAGAGGGGGAGAACATTGTATTGAGATCCAAAAAGAGAGAAGAGGCCATCTAGCTACTAGCTATGGACCCGAAGGTCTGAAGTAAACTACTCACACTTCATCGGAGGGGCTATGGTGTTGATGTAGAAGCCCTCCGTGGTGGATGCCCCCTCCGGCGGAGCTCCGGAACAGGCCCCAAGATGGGATCTCGTGGATACAGAAGGTTGCGGCGGTGGAATTAGGTTTTGGATCCTGTTCTGATCGTTTGGGGATACGTAGGTATACATAGGAGGAAGGAGTACGTCGGTGGAGCAACAGGGGGCCCACGAGGTAGGGGGGTGCCCCCACCCTCGTGACCGCCTCTTTTGTTCCTTGGAGCAGGGTCCAAGTCTCCTGGATCACGTTTGGTGAGAAAATCACGTTCCCGAAGGTTTTATTCCGTTTGGACTCCGTTTGATATTCCGTTTCTTTGAAAGACTGAAATAGGCAAAAAAACAGCAATTCTGGGCTGGGCCTCCAGTTAATAGGTTAGTCCCAAAAATAATATAAAAGTGGAAAATAAAGCCCAATATAGTCCAAAACAGTAGATAAAGTAGCATGGAGCAATCAAAAATTATAGATAAGTTGGAGACGTATCAAGGACCGCCCGCAAGGCAACACACGCCTTCCTCCTCTGCCACCACCACCAAGAAGGAATGAAGACCATCATCAGGACGAGGGGGCTGGGGGCTTCCAGGAGCCACGTTCCATCACTTGCATCCTGGGCGGCGCTCAGGCCCCAGCCTCACAGCGCATCTTCAAGCAGTTTGCTCGTGAGGTGAATGCAGTCCTCCCCAAGCTTGAGGCCACACGCCCTCTCAGGTGGTCTGCGTGCGCCATCACGTTCAGCTCAGGGGATCAGCTCAAGTGCGCGGCGACGGCCGGTGTCCTCCCAATGCTCTGTTTCCCAATCATCAGCAATATGCAAGTCACCAGGACCCTCGTCGAGGGTGGAGCAGGGCTCAACGTTCTGTCCGTCGAGACGTTCAACAATCTCCAAGTGCCATATGATCAGCTTCAGCCAACCAAGCCTTTCTTAGGAGTCACTGATGGTTCCACTGTCCCGATAGGGCAGGTCCGCCTTCCTGTCACCTTTGGACAGCGCAACAACTACCGCACCGAGCTCATTGACTTCAATGTTGCTCACATTCGCCTGCCATACAATGCCATCCTCGGGTATCCGGCCCTGGCCAAGTTCATGGCAGTGACTCACCATGGCTACAACGTCCTCAAGATGCCAGGAAGCGGCATGGTCATCACGGTCCCCTGTGAAGAGAAGGATGCGGTGTGCTCCCTCGAGAGCGCCTTCCATGCCGCGTCGATCGAGGACCCGGATAGCAAGAGTGGAAACCTCCCTGGAGCAGCTCCCAAGAAGAAGACATCACCTGGCTCAAGGCCTCAAGAGGCAGGTAC
Source organism: Triticum aestivum (assembly GCF_018294505.1). Classification (NCBI taxonomy): domain Eukaryota; kingdom Viridiplantae; phylum Streptophyta; class Magnoliopsida; order Poales; family Poaceae; genus Triticum; species Triticum aestivum. Next base: position 438,138,979 of record NC_057798.1, read on the forward strand.
CTCCGGAAGCGCCACGCACGGACACGCGCCTATCCAAGGGGCGCCACCCTCCATCGCATAGGAAGGCGTGCCCGGTGCCCTCCTCGGGCAGGGCTCGTAGGCTCTCTCCTGGGGAGCCACCGACCTTGCCAAGATCACGAGGGAGGCGCTTGGGCACCACTTGGAGGCGTGCTTCACGGCACGTTTCCCTCAGGAAGGCGTAAGGAAAGAAGGACCCAACCCTCAGGAGTTCATCGCCAAGGCCGCTCAGGAGTTGGAGGAATCGAGAGTCATGCGCGGCAACTGCCGCCTACCCAGCGTAGCTCCCCATCCAGGCGAGGATGGCGGGCTGCGCGTCTGCATCGACTACCCAGGGCTTAATCGAGTCGCTTCTCAGGAGTGCTTCTGGCCTTTGCGCGTGGGGCGTTGTGCAGGCCTGCCACACAACTACGTTCACATGCCCTTCGGCTTGCCGAACGCGGCTGCAGCCCACCAGCGCCTGATGAGGAGCATTCTGGAAGCTCAGGTGACCAAGCATCACACGCTCATGGAGGAGATGGAGATGGACCTGGACCTTGTCGGGCCGCCCGGACCTCCTGAGCCTCCCGAGGCTCGGAGTCCCGAGGGCTTGTGAGGATCGACTTCTTCACCCCGCATCGTTAGCTACTCCGACACTCGTTCTGCAATAGTATCAGGTGACTTCTTTTCAGTTTTCATTTCAACTGGGAGCGCCCTCAGGGCCGCATCATTCCCAGGTCACGTGGGTCCGTCCCTGCGGCATGTATCCGTTTTGCTTATGTTCTTTGCTTACCTTGTTGGGGGCGCCCCTCGGGCTGCATCATCCCCAAGCCGCTCGGGCTTGACCTAGTGGCGTTTGCTTTCTCCACATCTATCTAAGTGGATTTGCTCCTTCATGATTAACCTGCTTGAGATAATCGCCTGCTCAATTGACACCTACCTTTGGAGCCGCTCGCTCTGGCACGGTGCTTGCGCATGGGTCCGTCCCTGCAACACCGACAAATCTGAGTGGCCGAGCTCTGGCTGTGGCAGCCCCGCATAGCGCCACCTCACCAGGCCCTTAGTGCCCCAATCACTCCCTCGGAGCAACCAATGGCTGGCTGGCAACCGTAATGACACGCCTTGTTTTCCCTCTTGATTGGTGTGCAGGATCCGCTTAAGGAATAACATGGGGGGCGTCGTGAGCTCCCTCTCCTTCTCTCCCGTATGATCCGCTCGCGCGTTAAAAGGGGGGCACGTGAGCATCGCAACTCATGGGCTCTTACTGGCTCTCCAGCCCTCACCCCCTGGCCTTGACCCACGGCGTCGCGACCTGTCATACCAGCAGCGGCTGAGCTCGCACGAGGGCCGGGACCTGAGGACGTAGAGCATACAGGAAAATGCGGGGAAGGGGAGAGAATCTCATGAGGACCCAACCCAAGGACACACTAGCTGCCGGCACGCGGGCCAGGCACCTCGCCGAATAACGACTCCAAGCTCATGAGATAAGTCGCGCTTCAGAAAAAGCTAATCAACATGACGCTAATCCCACAACTAGTGCAGCTCTGTCACGGCGACGCCGCCTTCCTTTCTCTCCCAGTGGAGGCTGCTTGAGCGCTAAGGGGGACCTCCTGAGCATCGCGACTCAGGGGCTCTTACTGGACCTTGGGCCGCTCACCTCCTGGCCTTGACCACGGCATCACGACCTGGCATACCAGCGACTGTTGAAGCCTGCCTGGGGACCGGGACCTGTCAGCGTAGAGCACCAAGCCCTCGTGAGGAAAGAAAGGGGGAGCTGAGCTGGGACAGAACACGCATCTCGCATCGATTCATGATAAGGATGTACAATTCACAAAAGACATGGCAGGCGCCTTACATACCCCCGTGGGGTGTCATTTCGATTCCTCGCAGGGAACAAAAGGTGCCAACCCTAAGGAGCGCTAACTACGCGCGCCTGTGGAGGAGACGCCATCATCAACAGTGGGCCGCCAGGCATCGGCGCCAACCCCATCCAGATCAGCTGCGTCGACGGCCTGATGCAGCTACCTTGCTCCGAGCGTGACGCGAGCTCGGGGGCTCATAGATGTCGTCGCTCGTCTCTGGGGTCATGTAAGGCTCGGCGGAGTCGCTGGATCCTCTGGCTCCCCCGCTCCTACCTAAGGAACTGCTGGGGAGGCAATTGACCGACCTGGCCCTCGCCACGCCGGTCCCTGGCCGCCTTCCCGGGGGGCAGCACTCCAACCGGCGGCCTTCCGCGTCGAAGACCTTGAAGAACATCAAGGAGGCGCCATCATATTCAAGATGAATTACGAGGGCACCCCTTGTCTGGCAGACCCGGGCGATCTCGCCCCAGCCCCGGGGGTGCTGGAGTCAGCGTGCTGCAGCCAGACCTCCAGGGACCCACTCGGCGGCATCTCGAAGGCGAAGGAGGGAGGAAGACAAATCCAAGATCGCGGAGGCATGGCGGCATGAAGCACGAGCTCACGAGAAGAGCTCTCAACATGGACGCCAGGGGTGACAACGCGAACTGCCGTGACTCGCCGGCGTCGCCTGCGGTGCCGGCGTTGTCGCTCGGTGGCTTCTTCTCCAGGGCCACCGATTCGGGCGTACAAGGGTAGTGGAACCCAGGCAGCGGCCGCTCGTACCAGGGCCGCGACGACCCTCGCCAAGCGACCACGTCGCGGCTGCCGGGGATAGGTCGCTTCTTCAGCGGAAGCGGGTCAGGACCCTCTCGGGGGGCCTTTCCCTTCTCTTCCGCAGAAAACCGGCGGATCGGCGCCATTGGCGCAAGGTGGAGCAAGGGCGAGGGAGAAGAAGAAAGAGAGTAGTAGGAAGGGATGGACTATGGGGGCTCTCGCCCGTCCGTACATATAGTCCGGGGGAGGCCAACCGTCGGCCACCATGATCTCAGGTAATCATGACCCGTTTCTGCATGCAGGGACTTGTCAAGTCGAGCAGTTGCCGAGGCAGCATGGGGAAGAGGAGACGCCCACGTCCAATCAACCGCCACGCGGCGCCCAAGGCCGCAGGCTGATGGGGCCCGTGGCGCTCCGCACTTGCCCATTCGCTTCTCCGCTAAGCCAAGTCCGAGCGCGCTTTGGGCCCGGGGCCTACGGTCGGCGTTCTGGGAACGGGGGTCCCCAGACTTGCCTGCCTGCGGCCTGCGGCGTGGCTCAAGTGGTGTCCCAGTACGGCCTGTCTTCATCAGCACAAGACCCAAGACCCTCGCGAGGGGCCAAGCCTCACAGGGCGGACGATGCAAGGCTTCCTCAGGGACGGCCTCGCCAGGCAGGCTCGCGAGGAGGCGGAGAGATCAAGGCAAGGTACCTTGCGAGGTGCTCATGACGTCAGCCATGACGATCGAGACCAGGCGGGCGCCGGCCTGTGCAGTGTCCTTGTTTCCTCTTTGGTGCAAAGGGGGCAAGCATAGGCGTGGAGTACCGAGGCATCAGGCAAAGTTTTCCATTTCAGTGCAACGAGACCAAGACCAGCGGAGCGGCAGGATGGAGGTCACCATGGAGCCCAAGACATCATCATCGCTGGTGCTTTTGGCAGCCGAAGACCAACTTTAGACAGGATAACTTGTACTGGATGTTCCCCTTCAAAATGGCCATTGTTGGCGCCCTTCCCGCTCAATATTTGGGAACAGGACCATGGCCTCTATAAATAGAGCTACCACCACAAGGGGGGGATGGGATATTCAGCAGAGAGAGAGAGAGAGAGAGAGAGAGAGAGAGAGAGAGAGAGAGGCGATCGAACTCACCCAAGTAGTTCATCACACCAGCTCAAGAACACCTCTAGCGAGGCTGTTGTTCCCTTGTACTGTTCATCACCACCCCCAGAGGCAATCCACCACACCACACACTGGAGTAGGGTATTACACCACAACAGTGGCCCGAACCAGTATAAATCTTGTGTCCCTCGTGTCGTTCATCGTTTTCAGCTTGGATCTCACGAGGCGATCGGACATAGATCTGTAGGGGAGAGATCTTCGTGCGCACCCCAGTGTTCGAACCTTAAGGGTCTGCCGAAACCCAACATCCGACACCTATCATACCACATCACAACCATTTTAATAGCATGTTGCCATGCAAAGTAAACCATTATAAGCTCCTAGCTAATTAAGCATGGCATAAGCAACTATAATCTCTAATTGTCATTGCAAACATGTTTATTCATAATAGGCTGAATCAGGAATGATGAACTCATCATATTTACAAAAACAAGAGAGGTCGAGTTCATACCAGCTTCTCTCATCTCAATCAGTCCATCATATATTGTCATTATTGCCTTTCACTTGCACGACCAAACAATGTGAATAATAATAATAATAGTGCACGTGCATTAGACTAAGCTGGAATCTGCAAGCATTCAAATCAAGGGAGAAAACAAGGTAATATGGGCTCTTGGTTAAATAAACAATCATGCAAATGAGAGCCACTAAACATTTTCATTATGGTCTTCTCCTCTCGACCCCCAAAGAAAAGAAAAGAAAACTATTTACAAGGGAAAGCTCCCAACAAGCAAAAGAAGAATGAGAAATCTTTTTGGGTTTTCTTTTAATTATTACTACAAGCATGGAAAGGAAACTAACTATTTTTTTGTTTTTCTTAAGGTTTATCAAACACACAAGAAGAAAGCTAGAAAAATAAATTAAACTAGCATGGATAATACAGTGAAAGAGTATAAGCACCGACAACTCGAATAGTGTATGAACATGAATGTAAAGTCGGTGAGAAATACGTACTCCCCCAAGCTTAGGCTTTTGGCCTAAGTTGGTCTATGCCCAAGGATCGCGGCTACTCTCCCCGGTGTACTGAGGAGTGTCATCTGGATACCACTGGCCGGCGATCTCCTCCGGATCCCGCTGATAATAGGATGGACGATAAGGGTCCAGTGGTGGTTCCGGCTCAGGCTCTGGTGCTGATGTCTGGCCTCGGTGCGCGTACACGGCCTTCGGCAAAATGAGGTAATGGCCTACAGTTAAACCAAACAAAGAAGGCGCAGGCAAGGTAATAATTTCATTGTGTTTCTTATTGAATCTCAAGTTATATAGGAGCATCTTATCATCATTGTCAATAATAAATTCGTGCGCTACCATGCTCCTGTAATCTAAAAAGGTAAGAGGAAACAGTGTCTCCTCTTTCTCATCATGCCTAATAGGTATCTCGAAATGTTTAGCAAGGCGTGCATCATAGATACCTCCAAAGATGGGGCCCTTTGTATGGTTTAGGCTTATCCATTTAGCAATAACGGCACCCATACTAAAAGTGTTATCACCGAATAAGGCATGGAGCAGAATAATAATATCAGGAACACTGAAGTTTCCACTATTTCCACGACCAATTAAGCATCGACTAGCAAATATGGCAAAGTAGCGTAAAACAGGAAAGTGTATGCTAGTAATTCTCGCATCGGAACCCTTCTTCAATTCCCCTACAGTAATAGTGTCAATAAAACCATCCACATCTTTACGATGTGGTTCATCTAAGCTGCCCTCAAAGGGTATTCTACAAGCCGCGCAAAAATTACATAAAGACATTTCGTTAGCCTCATCATATAAATGAAAGGCTACTGAAGGAGGTGAATTCTTAGGATAATAGTAAAAGTTTTGCACGAAAGTATTGGTAAGTAAGAGATATTGTTCGATCCGGTCGTGGAGGAAGTCGGTGAGGCCCGAATTTTCAGCCAAAGAATAGAAGTCTTCATAAATCCCGGCTGCTCTCAGAAAATTATCACAAGGCCATTCACACGGCCGTACTTCCGCTACACGAGGAAGATTATACTTGGCCTTTTCTTTCTCCTTAGCTTGCTTATCCTTGGAGCTTTGACTAGAAGAGCCCCTCAATAATCTCCTCATCATTTTCTGAAATTTTCTGAAATTTTTAGTAACTTCAAAATAAAAGTGAATCAAACTAAACAAGATTGATAGCAACTACTCCCACAAGTTCCTAGAGCCTATATCATGCATTAGAATTACTTGGGACCTCATAAATTTGACGTGCAAGCTCAAGAACAGGGTCACCTATGCAGCAAAAGTTTGCAATGAATAAAGCACTAGAACAAAAACTAATTGGACCAATGGAGGAGTCACATACCAAGCAACAATCTCCCAAAGCAGTTTTGTGAATGGAGCTTTGAGCAAGGAGATCGAAAATCGCAGCAAAATGAGCTAGAACTCGTGCTTGAGCTGGATGGGGATTTTTTTGGGAGGAATATGGAGTGTGTGGGTGCAGGAATAAGTGGAGGGGGGCCACCATGGGTCCATGAGGCAGGGGGCACGCCCAGGGGGAGTGGGCACGCCCTGGACCCTCGTGGCCAGGTGCTTGTCCCCTGTTGTGTTTTCAGTACCTAAAATCCTCAAATATTCCATAAAAATCGTACTAAATTTGCAGGGCATTTGGAGAACTTTTATTTTTGGGATATTTTTTATTGCATGGATAATTTAGAAAACTGACAGATAATACTATTTTTGCTTTATTTATTCTAAATAATAGAAAGTAAAAGGAGGGTACAGAAGGTTGTGCCTTCTAGTTTCATCCATCTCATGATCATCAAAAGGAATCCACTAACAAGGTTGATCATGTCTTGTTAACAAACTCATTCCGAATAACATGGAACCGGAGAAATTTCGAATAACACTATGTTACCTCAACGGGGATATGAACATCCCCAACAATAGGAATATCATACCTTTCTTGATAGTAGGAAGTGGAAATTCAAAACCTCCAATAATGATAGTTGGAATTTTTCCAATAGAATTGATACTATGAACTTGAGGTTGTTTCCTCGGAAAGTGTACCGTATGCTCATTACCATTAACATGAAAAGTGACATTGCCTCTGTTGCAATCAATAACAGCCCCTGCAGTATTAAAAAAGGGTCTACCAAGGATAATCGACATACTATCGTCCTCGAGAATATCAAGAATAACAAAGTCTGTTAAGATAGTGACATTTGCAACCACAACAGGCACATCCTCACAAATACTAACATGTATAGTAGTTGATTTATCAGACATTTGCAAAGATATTTCAGTAGGTGTCAACTTATTCAATTCATGTCTACGATGTAAAGAGAGAGGCATAACACTAACACCGGCTCCGAGATCACACAAAGCAGTTTTAACATAGTTTCTTTTAATGGAGCATGGTATAGTCGGTACCCCTGGATCTCCAAGTTTCTTTGGTCTTCCACCCTTAAAAGTGTAATTAGCAAGCATAGTGGAAATTTCATCTTCCGGTATCATTCTTTTATTTGTAATGATATCCTTCATATATTTAGCATAAGGGTTTACTTTAAGCATATCAGTTAAGCGCATACGTAAGAAGATAGGTCTAATCATTTCAGCAAAGCGCTCAAAATCCTCATCATCCTTTGTCTTGGATGGTTTAGGAGGAAAAGGCATGGGTTTCTGAATCCATGGTTCTCTTTCTTTACCGTGCTTCCTAGCAACAAAATTTCTTTTATCATACCATTGATTGTTTGATTGTGGGTTATCAAGATCAACAACAGGTTCAATTTCCACATCATTATTATTGCTAGGTTGAGCATCAACATGAACATTATCATTAACATTATCACTAGGTTCATGTTCATCGCCTGATTGTGTTTTAGCATCAGAAATAGAAATATCATTGGGATTCTCAGATGTGTCTACAACAGGTTCACTAGAAGCATGCAAAGTCCTATCGTTTTTCTTTTTCTTCTTTTTAGAAGGACTAGGTGCGTCAACATTATTTCTCTGAGAATCTTGCTCGATTCTCTTAGGGTGGCCTTCAGGATACAAAGGTTCCTGAGTCATTCTACTAGTTCTAGTAGCCAGTCTAACAGCAAAATCATGTTTATTATTTAATTCATCGAGCAAATCACTTTGAGCTTTAAGTACTTGTTCTGCTTGAATGGTAACCATAGAAGCATATTTGCTAATGAGTTTAAGTTCACCTTTAACTCTAGCCATATAACTCTAGCCATATAATCACTCAAGCGTCCTATCATAAAAGCATTACTCTTTAATTCTCTACCAACAAAAGCATTAAAACTTTCTTGTCTAGCCATAAAGTCATCAAATTCATCTAAACATTGGCTAGGAAATTTAATAGACGAGATTTCAACATTATCATATCTATAGAGAGAATTTACCTTTACTACCTGTGTCGGGTTATCAAGACAATGTGTTTCTTCAACAGGCGGTATATTAAGACCATGTATTTCTTCAATAGGAGGTAAATTCTTAACATCTTCAGCTTTAATACCTTTTTCTTTCATTGATTTCTTTGCCTCTTGCACATCTTCATGACTGAGAAATAGAACACCCCTCTTCTTCGGAGTTGGTTTAGGAGTAGGCTCAGGAGTTGGCTCAATTGGCTCAGGAATTGGCCCAGGAAGAGTCCAGTTATTTTCATTAGTCAACATATTATTCAATAGTAATTCAGCTTGGTCGACTGTTCTTTCCCTAAAAACACAACCAGCACAACTATCCAAGTGGTCCTTGGAAGCATGGGTTAGTCCATTATAAAAGATATCAAGTATTTCATTTTTCCTAAGAGGATGATCAGGCAAAGCATTAAGTAATCGGAGAAGCCTCCCCCAAGCTTGTGGGAGACTCTCTTCTTCAATTTGCACAAAATTATATATTTCCCGCAAGGCAACTTGTTTCTTATGAGCAGGGAAATATTTAGCAGAGAAGTAATAAATCATATCCTGGGGACTACACACACAACCAGGATCAAGAGAATTAAACCAAGTTTTAGCATCACCCTTTAATGAGAACGGGAATATCTTAAGGATATAATAATAGCGAGACTTCTCATCATTAGTAAACAGGGTGGCTATATCATTTAACTTGGTAAGATGCGCCATAACAGTTTCAGATTCATTGCCATAAAAAGGATCACATTCAACCAAGGTAATTATCTCAGGATCAACAGAGAATTCATAATCCTTATCAGCAACACAGATAGGTGAAGTAGCAAAAGCAGGGTCATATTTCACTTTAGCATTCAGAGATTGCTGCTTCTATTTAGCTAATAACTTCTTAAGATCATATCTATCATTGCAAGCAAGAATAGCTCTAGCAGCTTCTTCATCCATAACATAACCCTCAGGAACAACAGGCAATTCATACTTAGGGGGAGAACCTTCATCATCACTATCATCAATAATATCATCTTCAATAATTTCATTCTCTCTAACCCTAGCAGGTTGTTCATCTAGAATTTCACCTAATGGCAAAGTAGTATCAAGCATAGAAGTAGTTTCATCATAAGTATCATGCATAGCAGAAGTGGCATCATCAATAACATGCGACATATCAAAATTCATAGTAGTAGCAGGTTTAGGTGTCGCGAGCTTACTCAAAATAGAAGGAGAATCTAGTGCAGAGCTAGATGGCAGTTCCTTACCTCCCCTCGTAGTTGAGGGAAAAATCTTAGTTCTTTCGTCTTTCAAGTTCTTCATAGTGATCAGCAGATATAAATCCCAAGTGACTCAAAGAATAGAGCTATGTTCCCCGGCAACGGCGCCAGAAAATAGTCTTGATAACCCACAAGTATAAGGGATCGCAACAGTTCTCGAGGATAGAGTATTCAACCCAAATTTATTGATTCGACACAAGGGGAGCCAAAGAATATTCTCAAGTATTAGCAGTTGAGTTGTCAATTCAACCACACCTGGATAACTTAGTATCTGCAACAAAGTATTTAGTAGCAAAGTAGTACGACAGTAATGGTAACAGTGGCAAAAGTAGTGATAGCAGTTTTGTAGTAGTTGTAACAGTAGCAACGAAAAAGTAAATAAGCAAAGCACAATATGTGAAAAGCTCGTAGGCATTGGATAAATGATGGATAATTATGTCGGATGCGATTCCTCATGTAATAGTTATAACATAGGGTGACACAAAACTAGCTCCAGTTCATCAATGTAATGTAGGCATGTATTTCGAATATAGTCATACGTGCTTATGGAAAAGAACTTGCATGACATCTTTTGTCCTACCCTCCCGTGGTAGCGGGGTCCTAGTGGAAACTAAGGGATATTAAGGCCTCCTTTTAATAGAGTACCGGACCAAAGCGTTAACACATAGTGAATACATGAACTCCTCAAACTACGATCATCATCGAGAAGTATCCCGATTATTGTCACTTCGGGGTTGTCGGATCACAACACATAATAGGTGACTATAGACTTGCAAGATAGGATCAAGAACTCACATATATTCATGAAAGCATAATAGGATCAGATCTGAAATCATGGCACTCGGGCCCTAGTGACAAGCATTAAGCATAGCAAAGTCATAGCAACATCAAACCCTAACAAAACTAACTTGATTACATGGTAAATCTCATCCAACCCATCACCGTCCAGCAAGCCTATGATGGAATTACTCACGCACGGCGGTGAGCATCATGAAAATGGTGATGGAGGATGGTTGATGATGACGACAGCGATGAATCCCCCTCTCCGGAGCCCCGAACGGACTCCAGATTAGCCCTCCTAAGAGAGATTAGGGCTTGGCGGCGGCTCCGTATCGTAAAACACAGTGAAACTTTCTCTCTGATTTTTCTCTCCGCAAAACAGAATATATAGAGTTGGAGTTGAGGTCGGTGGAGCTCCAGGGGGCCCATGAGACAGGGGGCATGCCCAGGGGGAGGGGGCGCGCCTCCCACCCTCGTGGACAGGGTGTGGGCCCCCTGGCCTTGATTCTTTTGCCAGTATTTTTTACATTTTCCAAAAGTTATCTTCGTGGATTTTCAGGTCATTTCGAGAACTTTTGTTTTCTGCAGAATAAACAACACGATGGCAGTTATGCTGAAAACAACGTCAGTCCAGGTTAGTTTCATTCAAATCATGCAAGTTAGAGCCCAAAACAAGGGCAAAAGTGTTTGGAAAAGTAGATATGTTGGAGACGTATCAATGCCCACATGAAAGATAACAATTGAAACACAAAGAGGGCATCATAAAACATGTGACAAAAATTTAGTAACATGAAAGTTTCTACAACCATATTTTCCTCTTTCATAATAATTACATGTAGGATCATAATCAAATTCTATAATATAACTATCACTTAAAATATTCTCTTCATGGTCCACATGCATGTAAAGTTGACACTCTTCCAAAATAGTGGGGTTATCATCAAATAAAGTCATGACCTCTCCAAGCCCACTTTTATCAAAAATTTAGTAAGACCGATCATTCTCCAAAGTAGTGGGATTATTATTACCAAGAGTTAACACTCTTCCAAACCCACTTTCAATATTATTGCAAACGCTATTATCAATATCATATTCATCATGAGGCTTAAATAAAATTTCATGATCATAAGAAGAATCACCCCAATCATGATCATTCGAATAAGTAGCGGACATAGCAAAATTAGCACCCCCAAGCTTGGGGTTTTGCATATCATTAACACAATTGACATTAATAGAATTTATAATAACATCATTGCAATCATGCTTTCCATTCAAGGAGCTATCATGAATCACTTCAACAATTTCTTCTTTCAACACTTCATCACAAATTTCAGATTCATAAATCTCAAGAAAAACTTCATAAATATAATCTAGTGAACTCAATTCACTAGCAATTGGTTCATCATAATTCGATCTCTTGATAAGATTAGCAAGTGGATGAGGATCCGTAACAACAGATTTGTAGCAAGAAAAGATGCAAGCATGTAGAAGGCACATGGCAACACAAGCAAACAAGAGATCCGACAAGAAAAAGGCAAACGAAGAAAAGGGGCAAATAAAACGGCAAATTTTGTGAAGTGGGGTTGAGGAAAATGAGAGGCAAATGGCAAATATGTAAATTGCAAGGAGATGAGATTTGTGATTAGGAACCTAGTTGATGTTGATGATGTCTTCCCGGCAATGGCGCAAGAAAGCACGTTGACGGGAGACTATCTTGACGTGATCCTCCCCGGCAACGGCGCCGGAAATTCCTTTTGATGTCTGCTAGAACTATGTCGGTATTTCCCCAAAGAGGAAGGTATGATGCACCATAGCAATGGTAGGTATTTCCCTCAGTGATGAGACCAAGGTTATCGATGAAGGAAATATGCCCTAGAGGCAATAATAAAGTTATCATTTATTACCTTAATTCATGATACATGTTTATTATTCATGCTAGAATTGTATTAACCGGAAAGTTAGTACATGTGTGAATACATAGACAAAACTTATAGTCCCTAGTATGCCTCTACTTGACTAGCTCGTTAATCAAAGATGGTTATGTTTCCTAACCATAGACTGTCGGTGTACTAGAATAGGGGTACCCTAGTACCCCGAACTTGTGCACGGGTAGTTGCAGCGCCCCACGGCAAGGCTTGCCGGGCGAACGCCAAGACCCTCTAGGGTTCCCTGGGAGCCATTCAAGAATAAAGTATTTTAAGCTCAAGATACAAGGCCCCGGCAAGAGGAGCTTGCCGGGAAGGCCAACCGAGGCACTCCAAGGAACTTGCCGTGATGCGCCACGCGCTCCGGCAAGGCAACAAGGCCCCGGCAAGAGGAGCTTGCCGGGAAGACTAACCAAGGTACCTCGAAGCCCGGTGAGCGACAAGCCTCCGGGCCCGACAAGATAGCAGCAGCGGCAAGGCGCTTGCCGCGGCATGCGGCCACTCTGTGCCCACGCTCCAGCACATCCACCAACGTGTCGCTCTGGGGGCCTCTCCAGGCGCGCGTGGCGGGAGGCTGTGCAACCAGCGGTGCACGGTGGCATGCGAAGCTGACAAGATCGCCATCGTGGCGAACGGTGGCACCCCTAACGGTCCTTTTCGACACTGTTTGGACGACTCAGACGGGCATTTAATGGCCTTGTCCCCTGCCGTCAGAGTTAGGTAGGGTGCACTATACAAGTAACTGTACCAACCACCTCACTTTTTACATCTGTGCCCTTCTCTACGTTGCCACCTGTCGGTGACCCCTTTAGCGTATAAAAGGAGGCCCATGCGCAACGTAGCGGGGGGTCGGAGGTTCGGTCGCTTCAACTCATTTGTAAACCAGAAAGACACCACGCTCTCTCGAGGGCAAGGGCACAAGATAACATAGCCAGACAAGCAGCAGTAGGAGTATTATCTCTCCGGAGAGCTCCGAAGCTGGGTAAACCGCTCGTGTGCTTCGCCTC